>NC_134150.1:21820000-21945000 GCF_033958435.1 Carettochelys insculpta
GATGGAAATTATTATAAGGTGGGTGCAAAATGGCTTGAAAGATAGTATTCCAAGAGTAGTTATCAATACTTCATCCAGGGGAGACATATGCAGTGGATTCCTGAAGAGGCCTGTCCTGTGTGTGGTATTGTTCGGTATTTTTATTAATGCTTTGGATAATGGAGTGGAGAGTTTGCTTATGCAATTTGTGGATGTTGTTGAGCTGTGAGGAAAGGAGGGTTTGCAAGCACTTTGAAGGACAGGATTAATGTAGAAAAGCCTCTTGACAAACTGGAGATATGGTTTGAAGTCAACAAGATAAAATTCAATCAAGCAAATGCCATGTACTAGACTTAGGAAGGAAAAAAACATCAAATGTCCAACTGCAAAATGGTGGCCAGCTGGGAAGGCAAGAGTAGTGCTGAAAATGATCTGTGGATTAGAATGGATCACAAACTGAATGTGAGTCAACAATGTGATGAAGTGATAAAATCTTATATAATGCTGGGGTATATTCGCAGTGTGCTGTTTGTAAAGCATGTGAGGTAATTGTCATACTCCTGATATGCACTGGTGAAGCCTCCACTGGAGTGTTGTATCCAATTCTGGCACCACAGTTGAGGAAAAATGAGGATAAACTGGAGTATGTGCTGAGGAGAGCAATACAGATGGTAAAAGATTCAGAAAATCTGATCTAGGAGGAAAACTTAAAAACTGAACCAGTTTAGTTTTGGGGGTAAAAAGAGTGAGTGTGGACCTGGTAACAGTCTTCAAATATGTTAGGGGTTGTTATAAAGATAACAGTGATCAATTATACTCCAGTGACAGTAGAACAAGTAGGCTTAGTATACAGACAGTTAAGCTCTGGAGTAGCTTCCAAGCATGGCTGTGGAATCTCATCACTGGAGGTTTTGTTTTTAAGTGCAAGTTGGACAAACGCCTGTCAGTTGGTGTCTAGATTTACTCAGTGCTGTCTCAAGGCAGGAGGGGTGGACTAGATGACTTCTTACTTTCCTTACAGCTGCATAGTGAAGCTCTCTGAAAATGTTTGCAGGTGTGGCATATTTGACTTTCCCTGTGTATGCAAATGTAACATTAGCTCCCGGAGTGATTTTTTTTCGTGTGAAAGGGCTGTTCCCTTAGAATTATAAATTCTTAGTCCGTGTCTACACTACAGAGTTTTGTTGACAAAAGGCCACCTCTGATGACAAAAGTCAGGGTGCATCTGCACATGTAAAGAATTTTGTTGACAGAGTCTCAACAAAACCCAGCATTTGCCAAGACAGTATTATCCCTCTCAGCTTTGAGGAATAACACTCTGTCGACAGGGTTCTGTTTACAAAAGTGCAGTGTAGACACTTCGGTTGACAGAGGGGACTTCTGGTTCACTGGGCAACCCTGTTTGCAGAGCTTCTGGTCAGCTGTTCTGTCGAGAGAGGGCAGAGCAGGCTGGCTGTTCTCTGTCAACAGAGCGGATTGCTCTTGCTGTATTCTTTTATGTGTAGATGCACTCTGTCAACAGCATTTTTGTTGACACAACTCTGACAGACACTTTGAGTGCAGAGGCAGCCATATTGAATAAAAGATGCCTGTAGTAATATGTTTACATGGTGTTTTAAAACCTGTGGCAGTGGGTCTGAAGGCCTATGGCTGTCCACTTAGGCTCACACTTGGATAAGAAAAATAGCAGTGTAGTCATTTGAGCTTGAGCTGCAGGGGCTTGGTTTCAGAGCTCAGGCTGCCAGTCCAAGCCACAACATCTATGCTTCTGTTTTTAGTGCTGTAGCACAGGCCAGAGTCATTGGAGCAGGCTCTGAGACTTACTGTTGCGAGTATTAAAACACTGTAGATATCCCTATAGATTGTATTTCACAGAGAGAAAGAAAGGGTTCAAAAACTGGGAGAAGACAATTACCAGTTTGCTTCTGAGCCTTTTTCAGCCGTTGTCACCCATATTTTTGCTGCACCGATCTTACCTGAATATCCATGAAACTTCTTTTCACAGGCTTGAAGTTAAAACATTTTCCAAAATGTACAAACAAACAGTAATTTCATTGCACTGCTGTCTGTGCACAGTGAAATAAAATGTGATTAGCGAGCTGAAAATGTGTAACTTTTCAATCAGTAGTTAATTCAGTCCCAGAACCACATTCATATAGGTTTGAAACAAAATTGACCTTCTTGTTTATGTAATCTGTGTGTACAATAAGTGCTTGATTCAGTAACAAGCTACTCAACCATGTGGATTTTCTGTGAGACTCAAAGAAGCAAAATCCAATGTGTTTTTTTTTTAAATGAATAAAGCCATCACCTGTGTGCTATGGATGATCTGAGGTATCTGCAATTGGGAAAGGGGCAAATTTACTTTCAGAGAAAAATTCTCCTCCAATTCACATGGTACTTAAGACCGAACTCTGATGCCAGAGCCAAGGGAGAACAGTTTAGCTGGCTGAGGGGTGAATGTTCAAGGGATAGAACCATCCTTACTGGCTTGCAGAGCTGTTCCCATAAGGCTACTGTAGGCTGTTGGCATGAGGCTGATTGCATCCTTAACAGCAAGCAGAGGATTAGAAGAACTACAGAGTAGTGGATCCTCTGGTCCAATATCCTTTCTGCCTCATGCACTGAGGCCCAGGAAGTATTTGCATGATGGAATCCCACGTTGTATATAGGACTTCCTTGTTCCTTGCCTCTAATGTTTCTTCCTTTGGCAACTCTGTTAAAGCTGTTCCACTATCAGAAGGCCTTCTCTGTATGGAAATGGAGTAGCATTTGCCTCAGTTTGGCCCAGACCTGGCAAAAGGAAGGGGTCTAAACAGCCTCAACTCCTCTTGAAGTCAATAGAGTTGATGCTGCTCCATATCAGATATCTGTGGTCTCATTCTTTAAAACAGAAGGGTTTATGAAAGCTAGATCTGTATTAGAGTGAGTTAAATATTCATGGGTATATTTAAACTAGAGTAAATGGTGTGGTGCCAGGGTGTGACCATGAGCTAAGAAATCCACAAACTTTTCTGTGCCTGTGAGTTTGGTTTTAGTCTCTCTCTTTCTCTCTTTTCTTTGAGAAGTTCCTGGGCCTTCCAACTGCGAAACAGCTGTAGGATGGTTCACTAAGTATATCTATTTCTGCTTCAAAGCTAGTTGCGGAACACTGGGGCACTGAAATTCTCTGTGTAAGAAAACATCAGACTCATAAAATACTATTAATGTATTCCTCTAGCATTTATTACATAAATGAGTGATGTGTCATTAATAAAATACATTAGTACATACACCTGCACTTTTGAGTGTGTGCGGAGAGGAACAAGTGACCCTCACTTCTAAGCAGACAGCGTTATAAATCAATGAAATGCTGTCTTGTTGAATCTCTACTGAGATGTAGATGAACTTAAAACAATACCATCAACAGAAGTGGGGACTCCCATCCTGCCATTCATTTTAATGGAGTGTTAAATTAAAAAACTTAGTTATGACCATATAAATGTTGTTGTTGTTAAGATAGTTGTCCACAGCACACAAATTTTGCATGAATCATTGAACACATACATATTACACTATATTAAAATATTTAAAATCTGTTAATCTATAGTATAATGGGACCTACGAGGTTTATTTCTAAAATTTGGAAGTGCATTATAACTTTTAAATGTCCACATTGCTGTTCAGTTTATTGATTTATAGCATTATTTATAGACTCATGACCGTAAAATGTGGTATTTCAGATACATCATGATTTGGATTCTTCATAAATGTACTTGCAAAACCCATTATACAATTGTAAATACTACAGCCTTTAAAGCCCAGAAGGTTATAATTCCATAGAAACCTGCAGATTTGCAGGAAGCAATATCCTTGGATTGTGGTAAAAATCTCTGCAGATTATTTAAGATGATGGCTATGTCTACACTAAAGTGATCTATCAACAGGAGTCACCGTCAGAGGTGATCTTCCAACAAAACTTCTGTCCACAGAGTACATCCACACAAAAAAGCAGATGGAAAAAGCAATTTGGTCTGTCGAGAGAGAGTGGCCAGACTGCCTGTCCCTCTCCTGACAGAATGGCTGGCTGGTAGCGCAGCAGACTGGGCTGCCCGGTGACCTGGAAGCCCTGTGTCTTGACAGAAGATCCTCCCGAAATGTCCACATGATTTTTTTATTGACAAATTATGTCAAGAAATGTGTTCTGCCTCATAGGGAGAAGGCAGAAGGCTGTCAACAGAAGTGGTGAGTTCTGTTGACAGTATGTCAACAGAGCACATTATTAGTGCCTGTTTTGTTGAAAAAACCCTCTAGTGTGTAGACAGCCTGTGATTATAATTTCACTGGCAAAACACTTTAGGTATATCACTACAGCATTATGCCATGTCTAGATTGGAGGGTATTGTTGGCCAATGGCCATTTTGTCGACAAAACCCACAGAGCATCCAGATTCCCAAGGGCATCTGTCGACAGTAAGTTGACAGAATGAAGCACTTTTGTTAACAGCTGTATCCCACTTGCCACAAGGAAGAACACCTCTGTCAACAGAGATCTGTCAACAAAAAGATGGTCTGGACGTTCTGACGAGTGGGGAGGGTGGGGGCTTCTGTTGACAGAATGGGCTTCCGGGACAGTTGGTTGGCTGTTTTGCCAATAGAGCAGTTCAGCTGCTCATTGTCGACAGAGCAGACTCTCTTGATCCACTTTGCTGCCTGATTGTGTTGACAGAAGTTTTGTAGCAAAATATCTTCTGACAAAAAGCTTTCTTCAACAAATTGCTCTAATCTAGGCATAGTTTATTCCGGAGATATTATTCCAAATAAACTATTCTGGAATATCACATCCACACCACAGGGAAGCCTCAAATGTGCAAAACTTATTCCAAAATAGCGTGTCCATGCGCAATAGAGGCTATTTCAGATTAGAGCCCCTTGGAACACATAAAAGATAGGCACTAGCAACCAATGTCCTATATCTACACTGCAGTGTTGTTTTGGAAAAAGCAATTCCTCATAGTTTATTTTGAAATAGTCCCCATTCCCTCTCTACATAGCCCCCTACTCCAAAGTATCTATTTTGCAATAGGTGCTAGTCCTCGTAGAATGAGGTTTACCAAATTCAAAATAAACTGTCCACTATTTTGAAATTATTCTGGAATAGTGCTTTTGCTGTGTAGACACACTCAAAGTTATTTTGGTAAAGCAGCTGTTATTCTGAAATAACTATGTTGTGTAGACATACCCTTTGGATCCAATAAGCAGAAATCTTCGGTGGTCTTCTGAGCTGTGTGCAGCAGTTTGGTCTCTCCAGGCATAACACTGGCTTCCCACAGAAGATAAATTTCTTTTAGAAGAAAGACCCCTTGTTCTCATGCCAGGTTCTTAGGCTGGAGTGTGTTCATGTTAACAAGCACCTGACACTTTTACACAGTAGATGCAAATTGTGAACCTGGTTTTATTTCTTTCTTTCCCTTCCTTAGGTGTAGGTTGTAGCAGTTTCTTCCTTGCTGAGACAAAGTATTTGCCCTGCATAGGCCTTGGTATGGGGAGGACTGGCTTCCTACATTTTCAAGGGAATTGCCCATCAGAGCTTAGCTAAGGCTAACCAGAAGCCCCTTGAGAACAGGTCTGTTGTGGAGAAGGCTACTTCCCCCTCTAACACTAATTGCCAGTTTAACGAGAAAGAAGTGGGGACACTTAATCTCAATGGACCATGGCTCTGTCAGTTGTTTAGCTTTGGAAATAATCAATTTTGAACAGTTTCTCCTGTAAATTTGGTTGCTTGCTTTAGAATTTGGAGGTGGGCGGGCGGGAGGGGCAACTCACTCATATGTTTAATGAACCTTCCTGATTGGCATTTATCTGAGTACAATTATGTTGAGCTTGTGACCCTTCCCCTAGAAAGGTGAATGACCTAAGAGGAGCCACTGTCAAAAGAGCAATATCTCTGGGTATCCATGGTAGTCAACCAGCCTTTTGCTAGATAATGCCATTTCAGGCATAGAACACCAGAAATTAGGAAAATGGTTGGTTTTTGAAGGAAGAGAATTGTAATGTTGATTATCAGTGTATGGTGGGCAAAGTTACTTCTATGCCAGTATTCATATTTCTCTTGCACTGCAGCAGGTATGTATGTTAGGGCTAAACTCCCCGCAGGCCTCCCAGGTTGTAGCACAAGCCATCTGAATCAGGGAGGAACTACTTAAGCCTTCACTGTGGCTACGTCTCTTCCAGAAAATCCTCTTTTGAAAGTTCATATCTGTACCCCAAAAGATTGATCTGCTCGTTCAAAAGAGAGCAGCCGCACAGCCCTGGCTGCTCCATTGAAAGAATAGGCCAGGAAACACCGTGAACATAATTGCTTGGCTGGTGAGCCCTTCCAGCAGTGCTGGCCATGCGCTCCCTTAAAGGGCCCCTCCCAAACACGCCCCTCCCTACACACACTGAGGCCTGCCGAGCTGATCCAAGCAAAGCTGAGCCCGTGCGTGGTCCTCATGCTCAGACCTGACACACATGGCCTAACAGCAGCCCCGAAGTCACCTGCATGCCCTGACTGGGCTGCTGGCCACCCTACCTGTGGCTACCCTCCACCTCTTCTGGTGGCCAAGCCCTGTCCTTGGGGCCGCCAACCCACCACAGCCCGAGCCAAACCTACCCCAACCCTGAGCCAGCCAGTGCCTCAAGAGCAACCTGGCCAGCTCCAACTGTTGGGACTGGCTAGTCCTGGCCAAGTGGGCGATGCACACTGACTGTAGAATTTCTGGATGAAGAAAGGGACCTTCATGGAGCTCTGCAGCTGGCTTGCCCCTGCCCTTCAGTGTCAGGACACCACATGTGGCCTGCCTTGATCATGCAGAAGTGCATGGCCATCTCCATCTGGAAGCTCACCACCCAATACTGCTCCATGGGACAGCAGTTCAGGGTGGGCAAGTTGACTGTCAGGGCTGTTGTCCTCGAGGTAAGGCACACTCTGCTCGCTAGCCTGGACAGGGGAAGAGGGGAGCCACAAGGCAAGGGGGACTCTTGGGGGCTGAGGCCAGGGTGTGAGGGGGTGGCACTGGAGGGCCAGAGAGGGCTAGCCTTGGGGGACCATGGCATCCCACTATTGCACAGGCCCAGTGCTTGAGGAGTGGCCTCACGGGACTGGGGGGATCCCGAATGGCTTGGGGGTGCAAGGTAGGGGAATCTGGGAGGGGGCATGAGGGAGAGGGAACCAGGAGTGGGCAGGGGCAGCCCTTTACACACTCACAAGTGTGCTCACTCTCTCTGTCCCCTGCAGGTTGTTACAGCACTCAAACTAGTTCTGCTCCAGAGCCTCAGATGTGTCAGGGACCTGAACATGGCCATCGTGGGGTTTGATGACCTCGGCATCCCCTACTGCTTTGGTGTGATTGATGGCACTTACATCATCATCCGACCCCTGGACCACAACGCCAACCAATACATCAACTTGGAAGCCTGTGGGGAGGCTGTCACCCATGGGCCCCAGGAACTCCCCCTCCAGCATCCCCTTCAGGCTCCTCTGGCTTGCAGCCCCACCACAGTCCCTCCCACCCATCCACCCTTCACTGCCCCCCACCAATAATATGAGACATGGGTGCAGAAAAATAAACTGTTTATCTGATCAAATGAAACTTCTTGGAAAATTTAATCTATTCAGACGATTAACTATTTAGAGGGTTAACAGGGGGAACTATATACACTGGGGGTCCTGGGACAAGGGTGAGTGCACCCGAACTTGGAGTGGGAGTGTGGGATGGAGGTGAGGGGGGGAGTCTCAGTCCTCTGCAAAGCTGTGATGGGGCCAGGACCACAGGAAGGTAGGGGTCGGGGGGTAGCAGGCTTGGGCTCGGTGGGAGGGGCCAGGAGGAAGAGGGGGCAGGGAGGACAGAGTGGCAGGGAGGAGGAGCGGGAGGCTGGACCGTCTGGTCAGTAAGGGCCCAGTATATGGTCTGCAGGGTGACCATGACCTCTCCCTATGCCTCCTGCTGCTAGGCCAGCTTGCCCCAGGCCAGCGCCAGCCACTCTTCCAAGAATTCATTTTGGTGGTGGAGGACAGCCATGTAGGTGGCCTCATTGTCCCACCTGTGGCAATGTGTCCTCCGGGTAGTGGCAGCGGCGGTGGTGGTGGCCCGGCCCTCTCCACTGATGCAGGTGGACTCTGCGTCTCCAGGACCTGGACGGGGCTTCCCCGGCCCTTGGACAGCACAGCTGTAAGGATGGAAGAGGAGAGAGAGACGGAATGTGAGTCCTGCAGCCCAGTCCCGAGTGCCATGCCTCCCACCCCCTGTGGACAGCAGCCCCCACCAGTGGGCTGAGGGATGGGGATGTCCCGGGAGCGATGGCATGTGTGCCCTGCACAGCGGGACCTGTCACACATGGACTCCATGGTGCCTTGGGGATGGGGCTGACAGTTGTCACTCCCCATCACCGGGAATGGGCTCGAGGGCAAAGGGGTTGTCCAGGCACATGGGGTCCCCCTTGGGTGGCGGGTGAGCCAGCCACAACCTAGCCCTTCCTGCCCCCCCCACCCCAAAACGCGTGCAGCTTGCAGCACCATTCATGGGGGTGGGTGCTGAGTGTCGCTTGCAGGCATGCCCATGTGCTGGGGCGCACTCGTTGGTGGGGCATCTAGGATCAGGCCGTTGCCCATGTGGCTGGTGCACCTTGGGCTATAGCAGGGGCAGACGACCCACCCATGCACCCCGGGGTGTGCGATGTGCCAGGCACTTACCAGAGGGTCCCTTGGTGATGTCCAGTGATGCCTGGCTGGAGGAGGCTTGGCTGGACAAACCTGATGTCACCACGATGATGAGGGTTCCATCCATGGACTCGTCCTCAGATGGGGCCTTGGACTCCAGCTCTGACTCAATGGTCTGGCTGGAGGGCCCAGGACGGTCCACTTCTGGCCCTGGTTCCCGCTCCAGTGTGGCAGGGGGCTCCTCAGCTGCCATGTCGAGGGTGGGGAGCTGTCCTCACCAGGGAGGAGGCCACGCAGCTCCCTGTAGAAGGGACAGTGGCTGGCCCTACCCCCGAGCACCTGGCTGAGTCCCTGGCCTGAACAGATCCCTGTCATAGCTCTTGTACCTGGGAGTGAGCCTGCTCCAAAGTCCAGGCAAGGTGTCCGCAGGCAGTGAGTCCTGTGACCAGCCAGCCATAGGCAGGGGCATTCTGCCTCTTCCTGTTGTGGTCCACGGGACTGTCTCCTTCTGCCAGAGGCCCGGGAGGTCCCAGAGCTTGTGCTCGGTCCAGGACACCCCCTCCTTTTTGTGACTGGAGCAGGCGTCTGAGACCCCTTGGCCGGCTACCTGGGGGTCACAGAGCAGCTGGCTGTCAGCCATTGTGTGATTCAGTGCTGCAGAAGGTAGGCATGGTGCTGGTGGGTTGTCATCTTGTTGCCTCCATGCTCTCAGCCTCCTGCCACGGGCTCTCCAGGGTTCCCTGCACCTTTAAGGTGGCTGGACACAAGGGAATAGAGCTCTGAGAGCACTGGCCAGGGTGGCTCTGCGCTCCAGTTAGCCAGCGACATGAGGACTACTCTTTTGAAAGAATGTTCTACGGAACGTCTACACGCACTTTTTTTTTTCTAAAGATTCTTTCGAAAGAAGGTGCTTTTCCTGATCTGGGAGTGGAAGAACACCTCTGAAAGAAGTGCCGTATCCTTTTGATTTACTCTTGAGGAAAGGCGTGTTGTGCATAGACGCTTTGCATGTTCTTTCGAAAAAGGGACAGCTTTTTCAGAAGAACTTGCTAGTTTGCGTTTAAGTTTTGGATCTTATGAAGACTCTGCACTGGGATGAATTTAATCCATAGTCCTTTTTTGCATCATTTCTCGATAGTGAATAAAATTCAGAACCCATTCCTGGTTTGGAAGTCTCCAGGTCAGGTATTCTGCAAACGAGTTATTTTCTGTTAGCCGCATGCTTGAGTTAGTTCATGTCTGCACACTGGTTTAATCCCACCCACATGTAGCATGGAATTTTTGTGTGTAGTAATATTTGTTTTTATTTCTGTAATCTTTGTATTGTTTGCACAACTGCTGTCAGACTCTAGCCTGAAAGTACTGTAGGATAATTGCAGAATGCCTGCATAAGTAATTTTTTTTATGAAATCAAGCCCTGTCTGCATGTAAAATTATTTTTAGTCACTGCATAAATGGACTTCATTATATTTAGACTGCTACCAATTATTCACCTTTCCCATGGGCTAACAAAGCGAAAAACAACAACAACACAAAAACATTCAGTATAGCACTTTTGAAACAATAGGTTCCTTCTTATTTATATTTTGTAAAGTTACCTTTTTGAAAACCCTGCCTCTGGCATAAAACAGTTAGCATTGACCCATTCCTTAATCAAGAGAGTTCACCTAATTGATAATATGAGCTCAGGTGTTGTGTTGCTGTTGATGTGGAGGCCCAGCAACTAATCTTTACTTGTGCAGTTCATTTATTTCGACCACATTTCTGTGATATTAATGGTGTATGGTAGTGAAAGAAATGTGTTTTATTCTGGAGTCTAACCCTGCTGTTATCAAAGTAACTTCCAGCTTATTAGCGACAAAGGACTTTTATCCTTTGTGCTGCCCTATTCGCCAGTGCTTCCTGAATTAAACTGCTGTTTCCTGTTCTTTATATGCATGACCACATCTGGGTAGCTTGCTCACAGCCCCGCTGCTTAATAACAATCACCTTCCCTTTCAGTCTCTGTTGATTGTTTCTAATTCACTCTGACAGATAGTGCCTGACAACTTGCCTGCATTTCCCTCCCTTCGTGACCTGAAGTTACTCACAGCACTTATATAGTCTGTCATTTTTAATATTTGATTTCATTTTAAGTTATGTGTTTTACTGAGAAGATGAAACAAAAAAAAAAAGAAGGGCTTGTAATGGAACATAAATTTAACCCTTCATATGCCGCACAAAAATCTTTTTTTTGTGTGTGCCTGCGTGACTTTATCTTCTAGTCTATATGATAATGCCACTGCGTTTTTTTTTCTGGAAGTGCGAACTGTAATGTTATATTCTTTCAGTTAAGTGGGGCTTGATCAGTTTGTAGATCTAAGAACGGAATGCACCTTTACAAATAGGTTATAATTGAACAGCTTTCTCAGGGTTAGTACTGGAAGGGGAGAGAGGAAATTAGCTGTGATGAAGATTAAATGAATATCCTCGCCTATGCAGTCACAGTTTTAATGCACTTTTTTTCTAACCTATCCTTTTGTTTGTTGGGGATACAGACAATGCAGTGAACCAGACTATGGCTGCATTTCAGTTGTCCTTTATTCTGCTCAGATGCAGTGGTAGCGGGAAGCCAATGTATGCTTAGATGGATACAAGTTAGAGATATGTCATTCACTGTAGACCTCTGTCTCATGCACAAACCATTGCACTCTTTTGTCACTGTAAATTGGCATTAGAGATACTAATCTTGACATGAAGTTGAATTAATACATTATGCGTGTTTAAGAAATTTGTGCTGCGTCATTTTCAGGATTCCTCCTGGGGTCTATGTTGTGTACCTTAAAATCTGTCTCTCTTTGAAGGTTAGGATAGATGGCTAGATCTTAAATCTATGCAGCAGCGTATGCACAGAGACTAGATAACGCAGTCTTTGCAAAGACTAATATTTATTGCAGGTTATGTGAGCCATGTTGAGATTGGGAGCTATGTAAATTCATTTCCAAACAATTTTATAAAATGGTTCTAAATTTCTAAACAATATGAAATCCTCTGTACACATAACCATTGTGTGAGGAACAATTATAGACAGCAGTTCATTGGCTCACCTAGTAAAACACAGTGGGGAGATGCCAAAAGTGATAAGAATTTAGAGAAGTTGCTAGAAATTTGCAATGTGACAAAGTTTATTTTCTATCTGTGGTGGATGACTGAACTTCTGTTGGAACGTCCTTCATTCTGACATATGAAAACATAACACAACAGTGACTGATCTTACATCATTTACAAACTGTAATACCTGTGAGGGAGGTATGTTAAAGTTGAATATGAAGACATGACTCCAAATTTCTTTGCTTTTGCAGCACTGAGTCAAATTAATCTTTGTTGAATTTTGTTATTAGTTTGCATTCTGTTTCTGAAGGACTACCTGTAGATTTTTTTAACTGTTCAGTCTCATTTTCTAAATAGTTTAATAAAAGAATCAGACATACAAAAATTTAGAGTAAAGTCAAAATTGTTTATGAAGTTTAGACTACCTCTGGTGGTCTTTATATGGATGTTAAGGGACACCTTCTTGTGGAATAGTACTGTGATGCCATCACTCGCTGACTCTTATTCGGCATTTCCAGTCACAAGATTGGTGTAAGTGTGGATTCAAATGTCTACTTCTCACCAGTCCTCACTGCTTCCTTCTGTGATGCATGTCCACCTTCTGAAGGTTCCAGGGGGTGCAGAATGAACTATTGTTCTCATGGGTTTCGTGAGTACTTTGGATGAATTTGCATTAGATGAATTTCATCTCACGTATGTCTAGGCAAATCAGGTAGCTTCACCATATCTATTTTCCATTTGTAGCATGTGGATAATTATGCTTATCTACCCCACATGGGTGTTGTGACGATTAATTAGTTAATGTCTGCTCAGCACTTTTATCATGCACAGTGCTATAAAAATAAGACGTTTTTGCTGTAATTATTATTATTTCTTATTATTTGTTGCTCTTTAAATACAGCAAAGGACTTTGATGATTCAGTGGGAGTTTTGCTTCTGTAAGCATGGCATGATTGGTTCGTAGACCTAAGTATTTCAAATGAGGACTCCTATTTTTATGTTGTATAACATAGATTTATGCTAATATCAGTTGAGTAGTAAGCATATTTGAAGTTTAAAGTAATACTTTTGTACATGAATGGCAGACTCAAAATCAGTCCCATTCAAAATGTTTATCTCAGAATATCCTTCAAAAGATATGCTGCAGAAATTTAATGGCTATAATGGAATAATAAACTATAACGGCCTGTATATTAGTTGACTTTTAGTTTATGCTTTGGGTGTTATGCACGTTGGAAAAAGCTTAGCTGGTCAGTTGGAAAATGGCATTAGACATCAGTGGTTGCACTAGAGCAGTGTTTGCCAATTTTATTTGGCCGCAAAACCCTTTTAAACTTGAAAGAATTGTATGGAACCCCATTCCCAGGCTCTACCCCTCCTTGGCCCCCAAACCTGCCTCCCATCTCCAGGCTTTACCTGCCTCAGCCCTCAGCTCCCAAATCCACCCCCACATCCACAAGCTTTACCCTCCATCCTGCAAACCTGCCCCCTCACCATCCCCAGGCTTAACCCTTCTTAGCCCCACAGTCACCTCTGATCCCCAGGATTAACCCACCTCAGCCCCTAACTGGACCCATGATTAACCCATCTGTAGTTCTGGCTGGGGAGCCTATGCTGAGTGGGCATGTACACCCAGCAGAAGGAAAGCTATCATGGAGGTGTTCCACTGGCAGGGGTGAGCTGAGCCATGGCTACTGGCAGAGTGTGGCTGCTTGGGTAGCAGGGTGAGTGAGGGGCTCTCGCAGCTTCTTGCCCTGCTACTGCTGAAATAATGGAACTAAATTCAGTTGGTTTAATGGCTAGATCCCTCCTGATACCCTGCTGTCTGTTAAACCAATTAAATTTAGTTCTACTGTTTTAGTGGCAGCAAGTCAGGGAGCTGCAGAGGAGTCAGCTATTGTAATGGAATTTTCTCATGGAACCCTTATTTTCACTTCATGGAACAGCGTATGGGAAACACTGCTCTAGAGCTATGTGAAAGTCAATAGTGTGCTTTTCATGAGTTCCAAACTTTTCTTTCTTTTGTGGTTCAAAGCTCCTGAGTTTTAGGTTTTTTGGACCCAAAGAGTAACTGAACCTCATCTGAAACCACTGAAGGCTAGATGCATTAAGGAGGCTTGGCCAGTGTTGCAACACCTAGGCTATGTCTACATTTGCCCCTCTTCTTCTGTGGTAAATATGCAGCAGTTCATTCGGCAAATTCTCCCCCACGGCAACTTCAAAGAGTCAAACTTGGAAGTGCCAGCATGCCATGTAGCCACGGGCACTTCAAAGTGCCCATGCTACTTTGAAGTGCCTTTACTCCTCAGAATTTTGGTGAGTAAAGGCACTTCAAAGTAGCGCACGCCCTTAGAAGTGCTCCTGGTTACACGGCATGCCATTACTTCAAAGTCTGACGCTTCAAAGTTCCTGCAGGGGAGAATTTGCCTAATGAAGTGCTGCATTTGTATCACAGCACTTCATGAGTAATCTCCCATCACCCTGATTAACATGCACCCTTTAAAGAAGGGGGCAAGTGTAGGCATAGCCCTACTGTTTATGTGCGCGGTCAGTTTACAGAATCCACAGTCCAAAGAATTAGTTGCTCAGGTTCTGTCCTACAATGCACGGTGATGAAGTATGGAATCTACAAAAAGCCAACAAGCTAAATGGAAAGCCATTACGGGTAGTCATTAGAAGATGTGTAAGCCCCATGGAGAGAGTTAGGTGCTTAAACCTCTCACAGAAACAAGGGGGAGGAAGAAGAGACAGGGGTTGTGGTGACAGTCCCCAGCTCCATATCTCTTAATCCGGTGGTTAGAACATTTTTCTGGAATATTGGAGACCTAAGTTTAAGTCCATGTTCTAATGTTTATGTTAATATTTTGTGTTCCAATGAATATTATTTTTACACAGTAGGACAGTTTCAGTATAACAGACTTGGAAAGACCTGCCTCAGATTAGTTCACAGTCCATTGGTTAGGGCAGTCTCTGGAGAGCCAGCAGATGTAGAGTCAAACCCTTGCTGCATGTAAGACAGAGTGAGAGATGAAACTTGACTCTTAGACACCTTGGGTGAGTGCTCTAACCACTGTGATAAAAGATGTGGTGGGGGAGAGGAGGGGACAGGAGGCACCACCACATCCTTCTCTGGTGTTTTGTATGGGGCCAATCCACTAGGAGGCTTCTGAATTGGACTGCTAGCTTGAGCTCTGGAGGTGATACAGGCAGGGCAATGCTGAACTTGATGCTCCCTTTAAAGCTAGGCATAAGGTTGGTGCCCAAACTGAGGCAGGTATGCACATGCCCAATGGCAGGTTTTTAAGTACCTAAATGACTTCTCTGGTTGAAACATAGGCACCAAAGGACTTTAGGCACATACAGGGTTAGGGGGTAGATGAAGAAGGCTTTTAGGGATCCAAGGTTTGAATTAAAGCACATAAGTGGCAGTTAAACACCTAAAATCCCGTTGGGACTCTACCCAAGGTCCCCTATAGTTTGCTATGGCAGCCATAAGGCTGCTCAGGTTCACTTACACATTAAGAACCTGGGCAGAGTTCCAGCTCCTGACAGCTTATCTCCAAATACATTTGTTAATCTTTAAGGTACCACAGGACTCCTCATTTTTTGTACTTGACTTTGGGTTCCTGAATAAGGTTCTTAGTAAGGTCATGCTACAGTTTGACTTTTCCACTAGGGAACTCAAATACAGCAAACCCTAATGTCTGTCTTTCTTGCATCCCCAGTATGGGCTCTGATTGCCCTCCAGTGTCTGCTCTGGAGAGGACTCCCCATGCTGAGAGCTCTCCCCTCCCACCCAGAGAATGATTCAGACTGTCTCCTCCATAACACTACGCTCCTCCCCAAGAGCAGTGTGGAGACCTCTTCAGACTTGAATTGAGTATGGGGTGAGAGAATGGAGACTAGGTAGGCCAGACAAAGGGGTAGATGAGGTAGGCGTGGTGTTGTAATGCATCATCATCTATCCTCTTGCCTACTGAAAATCCCAGGGAAAAGTCATGCAGCCCAATGGCATACCTTTGGGATTCAGGGGTTGGTGCAGCAAGGAGAAAATCCCTAGTAGCATGCCTACAATTAGGTGATCCTGCTGCGTATGTTAGAGCTGTAATTACCTAGCCTGGAAGTAACAGAGAGAAAGTATTGCGGAAACATTGTACATAGAAATCTAGACTGGAAGGGGTGAGTTTCAGGCTGTTGTGCCTACTATTTTCTGAGGGTCTTGTGGATGAGAGCTGTCTGGGAGGAGGATCACTTTTTTTGGGCAGGGGGTGGGGGAAGGAACATGTTTATGGAGCGAGGGAGAGTTGGATCACTCGGTGTTACAATGGCCCAGTGAAACCACATCGAGACGCATATCTGAGTTCAGCCCCTTAGTTCCTTGGCAAAACTCCCATGAGTTTCATGCAGGAATGAGCCCAGTATTGCATAGGTCTTAGATTTCAGTGAACACAGACTTTAAAAGTAACAGAGAGTTAGCTGTGTTAGTCTGTATTCTAACAAAATAAACAAGCAGTCATGTAGCACCTTAAAGACTAACAAAATATATTTATTAGGTCACCCTCTTAAAAGTGATTCTGTCAGTTTGTCTGTTTTTCTGTCAGTCAAGGTACATCTAAATTAAATTTCTAGTTAAGTACACCTAGGACGTTTATTTTGAAGTGTGACAAAATTCTGTTCTTCTAGCTATCCATGCATACACGCTCACTTCAAAATTTACTGTACGATGTCCACATAAAGTCACTTATTCATTATGCTTGGCAGCTATATGGCTATCCATTATTGTGATCTATAATCAGATTATAAGTACCTTGTTGCTATTAAGTTCTATCCATTTAAGTTGCAACTATATGAAAGTAAATTTCAAATAGCATTTTTGTGGACTTCAGGTAGAAACTAAAAATAAAAGGGTTGCTTAAAATCTCTTGTAATGGTGGGTGAAATCCTTATCCAATTGAAGTCAATGGGAGTTTTGCCCTTTATGCCAATGGATCCAAGATTTCACCCCATATATTTTGAAGTATTATTTCTACCACTTACAGTGTGAAGAGATTATATATTTCAATTTTTAAAATTTCAGTAATGCCTGCAAACAACCCTGTTTCAAGCCAGGAATGTGTAAATGTCTTATCCCTAGGGAAACAATTTCGGGCTATGAATATCTGTTTCTGTTCATACATGGGATCTGAGCATACAAAAATTTATCAGGGTGGTACTATCAGTACCCCAGTAAGTGAGTGTGAGTGAAGATTGCTTTGATTTGCAAAATAAGCATTAAAAAGAAAGCCAACCCTTTCCCCCCAGCAAATTATAAAAGATGATTTATGATATTATTGTCTGTCTGCACAATAAGATAAGGAGATTCTCCTATGACAGAAGATGTGTGCAAGAAATTGAATATTATTTGCCTGTCTCTCTTCTGTAATTCTTTATCAATTTTTAGGAGGGAACCAAACCCAGAGTTTCTTCAATGAACATAGAAGGAATAAAGTGGCCCACTTTCAGTTTAAGAGAAAATACCCTGTGATCGGCTGAATTGCTATTATAGAAAGTTTATTATTATTGGTATATAAACTAGCTGGGGGCTTAAACACTGAGCAGCTGGATAATTGAGCTAGCTCCTGGATCCAATTAAAAAAATCTATGTTGTGTCCACAGTAGGGGAATGGTCATAGCTGAGAAACTACTATATATTAGATTCTAACACACCTGTGGCATGTTCACTGGTATAAACAGTATGGGTTATAGAAAGCATTAAATCCTCTCATTATTGCTTTCTGTAAGACAAACACTTGAAGCAGTTCCACATTTATCTGAGATTACCAGTTAAACTCATTAAAAAGCATCCATGACTTGCTCACTCAGTAGGATGTTGTCAGGATTTTAGTGTACTTCACCATCCACTATAGTGTGTCTTTGATCAGTGAAATTATACTTTTTAGGAAAACATTCTCTAACCTTATTTATGATTCTTTGTAATGTCTTTGCAAACTTTGTAGATATTATAGGATGTTTGATATTTTTCTAACTAGTATATCATATGTCAGTCTAAAATAAAGTTATGTGGGCTTTTTTTTTTTTGTTCATTTTGTTTGTTTTTTGCACCATAAGAAATGCACCATAATTTTTTTGGCTTCAGCCAAGTTTAGTTTATGACAGTGATTGCAAATTACTGTACCATGTTTTCAGGTATTGGTTAACTACAGGTTGAACCTCTCTAATGTGGAACTCTCTTGTCCAGCAAACTGATTTTAGTTAGCCGGACAACCACTTATTATGGATGTGACCAAGTTTCCTGTGGTCCCATAAAGTTAGTTTACAGTCACCAGTCCTGCCCATCAATGTTCCGCGCTGTTATTTAGCTGTAATTTACCCCGAATGTCTTCTGAGAGCCCAGTAAAACACTGGAAGTGTTGGTAATGTGATAGAAAATATTGACTTCCTGTCTTCCGTCAAATTCTCTTGTCAGACACTGTTCAGGTTCCGAGGGTGCTGGATGAGAGAGGTTCGACCTGTATTTCCTTTTTATTTATATCAAACAAACAAACAAACAGGAAAACTTCAACTCAAAACCTTTTTTATGTGTGCCTGCCTACACTTCTTACCTCTGCAACTCTCATCATCTCTGATTCTTTTCACGTTTATTACACTCATTTGTTGCATCTTGCCTCCAGTTTGTGTCCAGTCCTGAAAATAGGTACACCTATGAGTAACCTTACTCAGGTGAGTAGTCCCACTGAATTCAGTGGGGCTTTTTGCATGAGTAAATCTACTTATATTGCTAAGTTGTGATAGCAGGCTCAGGTTCTTAACTTGTAAGAAGTCCAGGACAAGGATTGTCGCAGGCAGGTGGTTGTTCTTTGCCAGTCCTGATAGAGACATCTAGATACCACTGTAATACAAATAATAGCAATAGTTAAGACCATTTGTCTCCACAACTCAATTAAAGAAATGAAGGTGGCAGACATAATGAATATTAACTTCAGTCAGATAGTGCTGCATGTCTTTTATATAAAAAAAAGTTTTTGTTGAAATATTAATTCATCAGTATTAATATTTATCAGCAACATGTTATCCAAGCCAGCAGGTAAAATATCTGTTAAAAGGAGGTAGGAAGAGTGGAATAATAGGATCCTGGAATATTAGTACCATTCAGATATTTTTTATTAACCACTTATTTTGTCTATATTTATGTTTAATAAGCAACTGTAACATTACTGTGCAAAAACCTGTAATTGCTTCTTAATTTCAAATCCGTGTTGTTTTGTGCTGTATACAAAGGTAGCATGTTTCTGTACTTATTGTTTGCAGCACTCTGTGTAAAAAATCACGTTCATTTCAAGAAGCTGTTATGGTATTGATTCTGGTAAAGACTTCCATTAACTGACCAATCTAAATCTCATAAGTGATGTCAGGGTAGTTATGCATTTGCTTGGTTCAAGTATTCAGCCATTATGTTAGAATGCAGGCAGTGTGTGAATATGGCTGTTAAATTATTTCTAAATACCGAACCAGAACAGCTTAACAGTTCTGCAGTTTGAGACTGACACAAAAATGACAATCTGCCACCTCTTTGTTTTTTAAATATTAACGTTGTATTGGGATAGTATTTTTGGAGTAAAAACCTGTGGCACGAGAGGATAAGTGACATAAACAAAGGCAGCTGGGCTGCATGAAATAATGGAACAATAAGGCCCTTACAGCCGTTCTCATCACTCCAGTATGTTAATTAGCATTCTGTTGTGGCCGCAACACTGAAAACATGTAATCTGTATTGGTGTACCGTACAGCTGTGAACACACATTCGTTTTTGTTAGTCCCTAGAGTTAGTCTTGCCATTGGCATATGTGTGTGGGCCAAAAGTCAAACCATCACCATTAAAATAGCATACCATAGAAGCAAAATACACTTTTCCCTTTTCTTCTCTTTTTCATGGTAACCTGTGATGTGATCTGGTGATACAACATCTGTCTCACTTTCATTCTTTCCTCCCCACATCTCCAGATATATAGATATATTTAAGGACAACATGATCATCTGAGATAAATGATTCAGGCAGTAAATGTGCTGTAAATACTCCAGTCAAAAATAAAATCTTATTCCTAGATAGTATGTTAAAAAAATCCCCCGTGAAGAACCATATTGGTATATGAGATACATTTTTATGGTGAAAGCCAATTCATAAAATTAAGGTCTAGGAAAAAAAAAACAACAAAGGGGAGTATTTGGAAAAATGAAAATGTAGAGAGTGGTCTACAGTGCATTGATGAATATTTTTATGCCGTCATGGGACATGTATCTTATTTTGATGGAAGTATGTGATATAATCAAGAAAAATAATTAAGAAAAGAGAAAAAGATATATCATGCTTATCCACTTTTCGGAGAGTTTTCAGTACAGTCAGGCTCCCAGCCTACTATGTCCACATCAAATTTTATTTGCTCAAAAGCCAGAGTTGGGTATGTGATGGAGATGTGATAGATGGGAGTTCATTCAGCTTTTGAAGGGCTTGAATTTCTCTAACACTTCTGAAATGTGTAAGCACATTGATCCCTACTATTGGAAATATTTACCTTGGAAACTTATCTTTTGGAGCATAAATTAGATTTTGAATTAAGTAATATGATTTCTAACATTTCCTTTTAAGCTCACATTTACACAGTTGATACTCAGTCATCAAAGCTGCTTGCCAGCCTCCATTTATTACTGCATTTTGATGATCTTAGGGTTCAAAATAAGACTGAATTTTTTTTCTTAGAAAATAACTTGCAGTGCTCTTGGGTGAATATATCCTTTATCCATACTCAGATGATAAGAGTGAAGGTTTAGCTCATATTTCTGTACTAATCTACTTCAAACTTGATCTTGAAAAATTACTGTCATTGCATAAAGAAAATGCAGCATTTAAGTCACCATGCTGATCAAATTTGGTTCTGCTTTTTTGACTGTGGAGGGAACAAATTGTTTGGTGATTCTGTGATGTGAACCAGTGTCCACTAGGGAATGGAGTAGAGTTTTTTTTTTTTTTTTTTTAAAGAAAAACCTTCCATCATTTTTTAACTCAAGGAGAATATAACTCTGTTCTGAGGCAATCAGATACATTATTATAGTCTTGTAGGCATAAAAAGTTACACAAAACATTTATAGGGCTGTTATTTGATAATATGATTATTTAGTTTTCATATCTTATTATTATTCTTATGGGGAAAATCAGGAATGGCTGTTTAAAAATCAGCAAATATAAAATGCACTCTGTCGTTAAATAAAAAGAATAAGAACAAAAATAAATGTTAGTGTCTCTCTTCAGATTTTTCTTCATAGTAGTAAAAATATATAATTAATAGAAGAATTTTAGCTCCAGATGTGGCTATTCTATAATAGAGCCTTATAAATGCTACAGAAAGAAGAAAAAAATTGCTTGGAACGAATGAGAACCAAATCAAGAGCACACCTGGGTTTGACAAAGATTGCATTTACTGACTGCTGTGCTATCACATTACAGAGAAAGACCAAGTCTTTGGGAGCAGCTGTAGAGAAAGGCCTGGCAAATCTGCATGCAAATAGCAGCACATTGTTAACTTAATCAGATGCCGAGGAAAAGATGTGCCAGACCATGAGGATGATCTATAAACAAGTACGGAGTCCAGAGAGATTGTGAGGGCTAGGCAGATTAAAAAGGTATACTACAAGGGTTCTGTCCTTGGGTAGTATTCTCTTCTTTCATGTTGTCGGAAGGTTACTGCCATTCAAGCTAACTTATCACAGTGTTTGTTATACCACATTGTAGTAAATGTGTCCAATAGTGCTTGATTTATTCTTTGCAATGATATAAAAAACTTCTTATTAGTTTGGGAATTTGGTAGTTCTTTATTTTATGTGGTATAGATATGAGTGTTTTCACTAGGAAACCGAGGTATGGCTCTATAACTCCATTTAAATAATATTACTGTTTAAATGTCTGGGTATAAGTAGATAAGAAACAGTGCAACATATACTATGTAAAGGAGCAGGAAAAAAAAAAGCAGTTTTCTATAGATTGAAGTACCCTGATTAAATCCTACATTAAGAAAAAGTTGAAGACACCTGCTATTCATATTATATATTAATGTTAATGGGAATATATGTTTAAAGTGTACTCCATCTTTAAGTCTAATATAAAAAATAAAGAAGTAATACTATTTAATCACCCACAGCTTAATAGTGCCTTAGTTGTTTACTGCCATTGCACTAATTGCTCTGTACTAATGTGTTTTTGTGTGATTTCCAGTAGTGCTAAAAGAACTGAGATCCATAACCAATTAAACATAGTGTTTTTATGTTAAAAATATATCTGTTGTAGAGTAGCAAATGAACAGAAGTATTTAAAAAAAAAAACCAAGAGACATTTACCATAAGCCTAGCTGCAGAAGAATAGGTAATTTTTATTGCATCTTTTGCTCAAAGACAATGGATAAACTAATGGACTATGGGTAAGCTAAGGAAACCTAAGTATTTTATACAGTAAGCCATGTTTTTCTCTCATACTGGTATAAATCAAGTGTTACTTCAATAAAGACAGTGAAGTTACATCATGGTAAGTGGGAGGAGAATCAGGCCTTATGTGTATGCAAATATGTAGAGTTTTTAGTTTTAGTACTGTAAGTGTTACAGTTCAAAATACGTACACACATACATGCTTTCAAAACAAAAAGCAGTCAAGTTGCACTTTAAAGACTAACAAAATAATTTATTAAGTGAGCTTTTGAGGGACAGACCCACTTCTTCAGACCCTAGCCAGACCAGAACAGACTCAATATGTAAGGCACAGAGAACCAAAAACCATCATCAAGGAGGACAAATCAGAAAAAAATGATCAAGGTGAGCAAATCAGAGAGTGGAGGGGTCAGAAGGGGAGGTCAAAAATTATATTAAACCAAGTATGCAGATGAGCCCCTATACTGACTCAGAAAATTCCCATCCCGGTTCAAACCACATGTTAATGTGCCGAATTTGAATATAAAAGCCAGCTTACTCGGCTGCTTCCCTTTGAATAGCGGTGCAAAAGGTTTTTTTCAGTAACATGCATACTCTTAAGTCGCTAACAGAATGCCCCATTCCATTAAAATGTTGACTAACGGGTTTGTGGATCTGGAGTGTTTTGATGTCTGTTTTGTGTCCATTAACCCTTTGTCGAAGGGAGTTAGACGTCTGTCCAATATACAAAGCATCTGGGCATTGTTGGCACATGATGGCATATATGATGTTAGTAGAGGAGCATGAGAAGGTGCCCGTGATTCTGTGAGTAACCTGGATAGGTCCAGTGGTGGTATTTCCAGAGAAGATATGTGGACAAAGCTGGCAGCAGGCTTTGTTGCAAGGAAAGGTTCCAGGACCGGTATCCCTGGGGTATAGACTGTGGCTGTTAGTGAGGATCCTCATGAGGTTGGGAGGTTGTCTGTAGGAGAGAGCAGGCATGTCACCTACAGCCTTCTGGAGTGTGGCATCCTGATTAAGGATAGGTTGTAGGTCTTTAATAATTCGTTGCAGTGGTTTGAGTTGGGGGCTGTAGATGATGACCAGTGGTGTTCTGTTCTTGGCTTTTTGGGGCCGATCTTGGAATAGTTGGTCTCTGGGTATTTTTCCGGCCCTGTCAATTTGTTTTTTTTACTTCTCCTGGTGGGTAATTCAGGTTTATGAATATTTGGTAAAGATCTTGTAGTTTTTGGTCTCTGTCAGTTGGATCAGAGCAAATGCAATTGTATCTAAGAGCTTGACTGTAAACAATGGATCTATGTGTGCAGGATGGAAGCTAGAAGGGTGTAGGTAAGTATAGCAATCAGTAGGTTTTCGGTACGGTGTGGTACTGATCAGGCCATCCTTGATTAGTACTGTAGTGATGGCCTGATCAGGACCACACTGGAACCTTTCCTTGCAACAAAGCGCACTGCCAGCTTTGTCCACATATCTTCTCTGAAAATACCATCACTGGACCTAACCAGGTTACTCACAGAATCACGGGCACCTTCTCATGCTCCTCTACTAACATCAAATATGCCATCATTTGCCAACAATGCCCAGATGCTTTGTATATTGGACAGACGTCTAACTCCCTTCGACAAAGGGTTAATGGGCACAAAACAGACATCAAAACACTCCAGATCCACAAACCCGTTAGTCAACATTTTAATGGAATGGGGCATTCTGTTAACGACTTAAGAGTATGCATGTTACTGAAAAAAACCTTTTGCACCGCTATTCAAAGGGAAGCAGCCGAGTAAGCTGGCTTTTATATTCAAATTCGGCACATTAACACGTGGTTTGAACTGGGATGGGAATTTTCTGAGTCAGTATAGGGGCTCATCTGCATACTTGGCTTAATCTAATTCTTGACCTTTCCCCCTCCACCCCTCCACTCTCTGATTTGCTCACCTTGATCATTTTTTTCTGATTTGTTCTCCTTGATGACTGTTTTTGGTTCTCTGTGCCTTAAATATTGAGTCTGTTCTGGTCTGGCTATGGTCTGAAGAAGTGGGTCTGTCCCACAAAAGCTCATCACCTAATACATTATTTTGCTAGTCTTTAAAGTGCTACTGGACTGCTTTTTTGTTTTGATAGTATATAGACTAGCACGGCTCCCTCTCTGTTACTATACATACAAGCTTGTATGTACGCTCTCACACTCCTCTCTCCCCCATATACATACTGTAGTTATGTCTGATCCAGGGAGAACAAGGCCCAACAAGGAGGCAGCGGTGCCTAACTTTGTAATATAAGTGATTGAAGTTCAGGAGGGTGATTTGGATACCCGACTATATAGCTGAATTTATGACAGAAATCATGTACACAGACTTGAAGGGGAGGAAGCAGCACCATTTATATACTGTACCATACACTGCCAGAGGGTTAATTGAGTAATGTTGTTGGTTCCAGAAGACACTAGCTGCGTGAGATGGGGCGCTGAAGTGGAGGCTGTCAGGCTGATGGAGGTGAGGGGAAATTGGACATAATAGCATTAACAATAATAATAATAACAATAAATAATAATAATAATTAAAACTAAGTAGCAAAAGAATGCATAACTAATATTCCAGTCTCCTTCTTTTTATTGCAGAATTAATATTCATATGTATGATATCTAAGTTCTTCAGTATGAAACTGACAAGACAAAAGCCATATTGTAATGGGTTACATGCTTTATTACAACGTTTGTTTCTGTGAATTTGGACCAGCTGAAAACAAATTAATAGTACAACTGAATTTTCTAAGTCCAGGCCTGCCAGAAAGGGTCTTTATCAACCTGGGATCCAGACAATCACAGAGTGAGGACACACTTCACCTTATATAGGGGGAGATAATGAGATCAATCAGATTCTCAGCCAATGAACTGTGGACAGCTGTTGGTGTATAATAATTATCATTAGAGATGGGTGAATGTGGGATGCATGATTCACTGGAGTATCCACAGGTATTTTAAAAGTGACAGACTTAACTCTTGATTACTTGAGGCTCACACTTTTTGTTCAATCTCTCTTGGGACTATTACTCATGAAAAAGCCACATTTGAGAGAATAGAGTGCTGAGCTGTTACTCAGGGATGGATGAAGTTGAGCTGAGCTGATAAAACTTACCTGTAGGTAGAAAGGAACCTTTCTCTTCAGTGTGACATGAGATTCCTGAACCTGTTAAGCCTACCATTAACAACAGTCATTTTAAAGTGTATCAACTATTCTTCCTGGGTTTTGTTCTATTTTCTATATACACATTACAATTTCTATAATGGAGAGAGTATCTCTGTTGAGATTGATTAGGTTCTCTCTTGGTACACTCTACACTTTTGAGGTTGCCAACTAGAAAGAAGGGAAGGATAGCTCAGTGGTTTGAGAATTGGCCTGCTAAACACAGGGTTGTGAATTTAGTCCTTGAAGAGACCATTTAGGTGTCTGGGGTAAATAGATTTAAAAAAAAATCCATCTAGCATGGTGCTTGGTCCTGCCAAGAAGGCAGGGGCCTGCACTCAGTGACCTCCCAAGGCCCCTTCCAGTTCTACGAAATGTGTATCTCCGTACATTTTATTTATTTAAAGGCCTTTTTTCTGTTTTCTTTTACTCCAGTTTATTAGCTCTTACTCTGTCTGCCCAGAATACACTAAACTATATGAGAAAGGCCTGATTTAGGATTGCTTTTCAGTTCATGGGTAATTTAACCTCATCCATGTCTTGTTTTAACCTCTGAGTGTGTCCTTTAAACGACTCACTACAGGTTGAATCTCTCTAATTCAGCAGCCTTGGAACTTGACCATTTCTGAATTAGAGAATTTGCCAGATTATGGGAGGTCAATATTGCCAAGTATATTACCAACACTTTCACTACTCACTGGGTTCTTAGAAGACATTTGGGATAAATTACAGCTAAATAACAGCACAGATCGCTGAGGGCCAGTAGTGGTAGTGAGGACTTGTGCTTATAAACAAACGTTAAGGGCCTACCGAAAACTTGGCCACATCTATGATGAGTGGCTGTCCAGCTAACTAAAATCATGCCTGATTACAGACATTCCCAGACAAGAGAGTTCTGGACTAGAGAGGTTTAGCCTGTAGTATCTTTAATACATGCAGTCATTGCTGTATTGTCTTCAACCTTTCCATATGCCCCTTCCCCCCACCCTCTTTTGTTAAAGCTTGGGTAGACTCTCTTAGTAGTAATTGTTCTCACTGTGTAATTTGTATATATGAAGAGCCTCTAATAGACTGTTCTTTGATCCGTGAACATGAGAACATTCTCCATATTATATATATTTGTGTGTACTTTCTAATTAGGCCCTGTTTGTAGAAAGTGAAGGCTATAAATCAAGTAAGAAAGCTTTAGTGTGTATTAAGTAGTCTTTGGCTTGGTACCATAGGAATATATTGTTATTTCAGTATATTTCCCCCTTCATTTTCATTTTGAAAGGAAATTTAGGAGTACCTTTTCAGTGCAACACAATTGCATTTAGCTTCTGAAACCTTGTTAACATGTCCCAGAGTTAAATGGCTAAATCAGCATGGTCCAGATGGAGTAATGAAAATGAGAGATGGAATCAGGAACTTGTGAATTCTAATCCCAGCTACACCTGGGACTCAGTGCTCCCCAGGGCCCTTTACCACCTCAGGTTTGTTCCAGGATCAAATCCTCTGGTAGTGTGAGTGTAACTATTGTTGAAGTCAGCAGAGCTGTGGCTGCTTGGCCTAGCAGCAGATATGGCCCTATTTTGGAAAGTACTTGCATACCTTGTGGGTTATTGTGAGGACTAATTAGTTAATGTTTGTACAGAACTCTGCATACGTAAAGTGCTGGATAAGTGCTTAGTAATATTATTAAGTCCCCGTGCATCACTTATTTACTTTTAATATCAGAGCAGACTATGGTTTTGGTTTTTGTAGACTAACAAAGCTAAGAAGGGAAGGAACAATCCAGCTTATCATGGATCCAAGAACTGGTAAAACAAAGTCTTATTGTCAAAATATGTTAGATACAATATGTACACAGATAATGTTCAGGTAACATCACAAAGTACTGATATACAAATATTCATTTGTTTGCGAAGAGAATCCCAGCTTGAGAGCCCAATTCTGCAAGTCTTATTCTTGTGAGAACAATGAGACTTCTCATGAATTAAGACACTTAGCAAGAGAAAGGGTGTGCACAGTTGGAGTCTAATATAGGGAGATTAAATTACCTGTTGATCCTATTGTGATATGGCCCAGCTTTCCCTGAGAAGGGCAGCCCCTTAGCTGCAGTGGGGTATCTAGCTGAATCACTGAAGGCCATGATGGGCACTTACTTAGACATCTTTCCTGCCATGCATAAAATTAAACTAAGGACGCTTGCACTAGCAACATATTGAATACCCAGTGCAACGTCTAGCTAGAACTGAGCGATCCCAATTACAGTCTGTCTCTTTGATTTTGAAGTCTGGATATAGCGGCTGTGTCAGAAAAATGTACACAACTGTATCCTATCATCTGCTTCACATTGACTGACAGCCAGTAAAGTTTCTAACAAAGCTTTTAACCATCCCATGCTATACTGGTTTCACAGTCTGGATGCCCACTATTGATAACAAAATATTTTCTGGAAAATTCTGTGTATGATTTTGGATACAAACAACATTAAGAATTTCTCTTTCTGCTTATTAACAATTAGTTCACACAAGAGATGGCAATGTTTGAAAATCAATGGTTAATTAAGGTGAAATTGACTGTGCCAGTGAGGGTTAGGAAGTGCTTGACTGTGATTGTTCCTTGGTCATTTTGTCCCTCCAGAGCTTGCAAGGAGTTCTATAATGCCTGTAAACAGGTACTTCTCCTTGGTGCTCATTGTGCATCACCCTGCTGTCTGGAAGTTGCAAGGAGTACTGTGTCAGTGGGCGTGTGATTGGTTGCCACATCCTTTTAAAAATGGTGCTCTGTCTTCCTCTCTGTACCCTGGCTCTGCTCTGTAGATTGTTGCGAGAGAGTGGGGAGTGCATCCTGCAACTGATTGTCCTTATCACTGTCCACTGTGCCGTTAGTTAGGGGACTGCTCTAATCTGACCCTAAGTTACTCGTGTACATGTTGTCAAGTATCGGAGGGGTAGCCATGTTAGTCTGGATCTGTAACAGCAACGAAGGGTCCTGTGGCACCTTATAGACTAAAAGAAAAGTTTTGAGCATGAGCTTTCATGTACATGTTGTGGCTGCCAAATGATACCTAGAAATTGATGTGAAAGTGATCAATTGGCAGAATCTCCTCTTCTGAAGCTGGATAAGCTCCATGTGTACCCTACACATTTTACCAGCTGCAACTGAACCTAGGGTCTTTGTGGCCCATTGGCAGCTGCATTACCAGTAAGCCAAAAGGGATTCTTCCCATGGCTCAGCCAGTTGCAGCTGAGCTAAGCCCCTGTCAGCTGGAACTTGCTTTTTAAACATATCTTACTCCAAAATAAAGCTGCTTCCATAAAAAAAGCTATAATAATGAAATACAAACAGAACATTAAATTAGAAGCTGCTGGCAGCATTATGCTTATGAATAAAGGCTACCACCATGCTCTTTGTATGAGCAGGTGAATAAAGATTGTGCTTTACCAAACACATAAAGTAAGGTATTCCACAATACTCAGATCCCTTCAATACAGTCTTTGCAGAAACCAACAGGCTAGTGCACCTTTAACTAATACTATTAGTATATACAATGTCAACCTTGATGTGCTAAAATCCAGAGTAGTTATGAAAATGAAGTCTTACCTCTACTGAGTATCCCAAGATTTTCCCAACACTTGTTCATAAGTAGCTGATGAGATAAAAGAATAACTGCATGTATTTGATTCGCTTTTTTTTTTTTGTTACATGAACCATGTTTAAGACCATGGTGAAAATCAGAGCTATAGATCAGAACTCATATTCACCCAAAAGATTGTTGCTATTTCAAAACATGTACGTTTTATTCTGGACAAACTGGAGAAATGGTCTGAGGTAAACAGGATGAAGTTTAATAAGGACAAATGCAAGTACTCCACTTAGGAAGAAACAGTCAGCTTCATACATATAGAAAGGGAAACAACTGTCTAGGAAGGAGTACTGCGGAAAGAGATTTAGGGGTCATAGTAGACAACAATCTAAATATGAGTCAACAATGTGATGCTGTTACCGAAAAAGCAAATATGATTCTGGGATGTATTAACAGGAGTGTTGTGAGCAAGACACAAGAAGCCATTCTTCCACTCTACTCAGCACTCATTAGACCTTAATTGGAGTATTGTGTCCAGTTCTGGGCACCACGTTTCAAAAAAGATGTGGAGAAATTGGAAAAGGTCCAGAGAAGAGCAACAAGAATGATTAAAGTTCTAGAGAACATGAGCTATGAGGAAAGACTGAAAGAATTGGGCTTGTTTAGTTTAGAAAAGAGAAGACTTAGATGGGACATGATAGAGGTTTTCAAGTACCTCAAGGAGGGTTACAAGGAGGAGGGAGAAAAAATGTTTTCCTTGGCCTCTGAGGATAGGATAAGGAGCAATGGGCTTAAATTGCAGCAAGGGAGGCTGAGATTAGACATTAGGAAAAACTTCCTGACTGTCAGGGTGGTTAAACCCTGGAATAAGTTACCTAGGGAGGTTGTGGAATTTCCATTGTTGGAGATATTTAAGAGCAGGTTAGATAGACACCTATCAGGGAAGATCTAGATGGTGTTTGGTCCTGCCAAGAGGTTAGGGAACTGGGGTCCATAACCTCTTGTGGTCCCTTCCAGTTTTAGTGTTCTATGATTATATGGTTCTATGCTGTTTCATAAATACTGTGGGGGACATCTACACTGCATTCCCCTTTCAGAGGAGTAATGCAAATGAGGGAGATCAAAAATGCAAATGGAGCATTGGTTTACAAATCTCACACTTCATTTGCATAGTCTCGTGTGATTGTGTTTCCGGAAGATGCTTTTCTGAAAACAACAACAGCCATGTAGACAGGATTCCTTCAGAAAAAAAAAAAAACATTTTCAAAACAACATGTTCTCCTGAAACAAAATAGGAAGAAGGATTCTTTGAAAATGGGTCTTTTTTTTCTGAAGGAACCCTGTCTACACGGCTGTTTTTGTTTTTGGAAAAGCTTCTTCTGGATACGTGATAGCGTGAGATCATGCAAATGAAGCACAAGATCGGCAAATCAGCATTTCATTTGAATTTTTCAATTTCCCCTCATGTGCATTCCTCCTCCAAAAGGGGAATTCAGTGTAGACGCACCTTGGGAGTTTAGTCAATTCTAAGCCAGCAAAACTATGTTAATTACTATTCATTCTAATTTTTTCAAGTCCTTTGTTGCAAGGAGAGTGCTGTGGATAGAAAAGAATCTGAGACTGATCCAGATCACCTTGTTTGTAGTTATGGAACTTTAAAGGCTAAATACACTGTAGATTTTTCTTTCCATTCTTGGCAGGCTCTTTGTTTACCAAGTTGCATCCAGCAGCCATGAAGCTTCCCTCCAAAACACTGAAGTTTATTAAAGTGATGGTAGTACTGATAGTCTGTTTCTTATTCAACTTGCTCCATTTCATACTGCTTTGAAGAAAATGGCCTCAAACTGAAATTAAGCATTCCCATTAGATTTTTTAATGAACTGGTCATCACCTAAATTTCTGGACTCTATATGCGTTATGAGTGAGATCTTTGGCCCTCAGTACAGCATCTTTGCATCATTGTGATGCAAATGAGTCGTATAGCCAAGAATAGCCCCATATACTCAACAAGGTCTAGAACCAAATTATACTGGCAAATCCTGAATTCACAACTGATAATTTCTTCTCTTGTAGATGCAGATGTGTTTTTTGCAAAGGTTTGCATGAGCCCTGTCCAATAGAGCCAGAGAAATTTGCCTAGCAATACGCGTAGAGATGCTGCACTCATGCCTTATGGCCATATCCCAAGCCTGAGTCTGTCTCAGTTCCTTTTCACAGTCCATGCCTGGAGTCAGAGCTCTGTGTGGTCTTAGCCTCACAAGCTCTCAACAAATTTAGAATTTACTCTTGTATATGGTTAGTAGTACCCAATGTTAGAGTAGCTTTAGTTGTAGAAGCTTGTTTCCCTTGGTGCTGCCCTCACCAGAGTTTGAACATTGTTCTCCATGTGAGGCAGTGATCCCCATATGCAATGTTTTGCTCCCTCTTGGCAAGACCTACTTCAAGCATGTTATGCGATCTTCAGATCAATTGGGAATGTTTCAGGTCTCAAGGTGACTCTTTCAGCTCCTTTAGGAAAAATATGGACTGGCACAGAGTTGGTGACAGCTTGTAGGATGGCCTGTACTATTCTAACCCTTCCTTGGTACTGAGTAGGGAAATTAGAAACCCTGTAATGTTGACTCCAGTTCTGGACTTTGAGAATCCACTGAGTCCAGTACCGATAAGGGAGATGCCTGTGTCAGCTATTTCCATGTTGTTGGCATACCTGGCATCCACAGACCTCTGCCTTTTGAACCCATGCTCTCCTTTGGGCCAGGACGTTTTCAGAGCTGCATTCACTATAAGCCCTTTGTGTGACTGAGCTTCTGAACCCCTGGGCCTTTTGGCACCTCAGCCAGTATTCCCCATCCACAGGTTGTGGAAGATAGGCTTGTACTGAGATCAGCACAGGGAACCTCAATGTGAGGATCTTCCTTGGCGCAGCCACAATTGACCCTGTAGAAGTTTCTATGGCAGCTTTCACCACCCTTATTGGTGGTACCATAAGTTACTTTGGTCATGCAGATCAAGGCAGATGAGACCAATCTCATTCTCTTTGATGCGATGTAACTGAGACAGTGCTGGTTGTCTGACCTTCCCATACTGCTTCCTCTCTCCACAACCAACTCACTCAGAACCACAGCTGCACCCTGCATTTCATACTCAGTTTTCTGTCTCTCACAGTGTGACTGCTGCATGGTTGAATGAGGAGAAAGAGAGGTATTAGGTTGCTGTCTAACAAGACCTGCTCAGCAATAGAATGCCCTCTACCAGAAAAGACTGTACAGTAAAACAGACATGGTTTTCAATGTGGTTATTAACTCATAGAATCCAACTGATGCTGGCTTCTATCCAGGACATCTGGGAGCACCTGATATACCTTCAGTCATTAGGGCTTGCACTTAGTTCATTGAAAATGCATCTAGCAACATTTCTGGCAATTCATCCTCCTGTTTATGGAAGATCAGTCTTCTCTAATGGCATGGAAACAAGTTTCTTAAAAGGGCCTTTTTAGCTACACCCCCCAGTCTGAGAACCAGTTCCCCTGTGGGACCTAAACAGTCCATCATTTGAGCCGATGGCATCTTGTCCTTTTCCACTCTTGTGTTGGAAAACTGCTTTTCTGGTGGTGATAACATCCATAAGAGAGTGTGTGAATTGCAAGCTCTGATGAAAGATCCTTCTTATAGACAGTACTCTAAAGATAAGGTGACTTTACAGCCATACGCAATATTTTTGTCTAAAGTGGTCTTTTGGTTTTGGTTGAACTGGCAGTGTATTTAACTGTTTTTCCTAAGCCACTTTCATCTCTGGAGGAGTGATATCTCCATACCCTAAATGTCAGGCAATGTCTAGCCTTATAGAACACTAGACTTGAAGAGACCTCAAGAGGTCATTGCGTCCAATCCCCTGCTCTCATGGCAGAACCAAGCAGCATCTAGACCATCCCCGATAGATGTCTATCTAACCTGCTCTTAAATATCTCCAGTGATGGAGATTCCACAACCTACCTATGCAATTTATTCCAGTGTTTAATTGCCCTGACATCTGCACAGGGCTGAACTGTTTTTGTGCTTCACCTCATTTGTTTGTATCATCTGCAGATTGCATGAAAAGTCAGGCAATTGTTTTGCAGATACCTCCAAATGGATAACATCCTGCATCAGGATGAAATAGCCTTGCACCAAGCTCACTGTTCAAGGATGCAAGCAACATCCATATTGTTCCTCAGTGACTTTTCTGTATTGGGTGTTTGCAGGTCTGCCATTGGTCATTGAACCATTCATGAACCATTAATTATAACTGTATCTTCCAAAGCATTTGCAAGCTCTGATAGACAAGTTCTGCAGTTCTTATTTAGGTAGACTCTGAGCCCCACCTCCTCGGGGCAAGGGGGATAGGTACTGCTTGAGAGTCATGTAGGTAAAATGCATCTACTCAAAGAAGAGGAAATGATTATTTACTATAACTGTGGTTCTTCCAAATGTGATGCAAATGTGTATTCCACAATTCACATTCTGTCATCTTTGTATCAGTGTCTTATGCCTGGGTATTCAGTGCAGAGGAACAAAGAGAAGGCTGGGATGGTGCTGCTTCTTGTAGCCAGGCTGGGGCAAGGGCCACCAGGCAGGAGTGCTGCTCATCTAGGCATATTTCTACAGGGCCAAGAGTGTGCCCACCTAATGCACATCTGCAAACTGGTCTGCATCATCTCTTGAAAAGTCTTTGTTCTAGCAAGTATTTAGCCTTAGATGGAGTTTACCACCCATTTTGGGCTGCATTCCCAAGCAACCTGACTCCAAGAAGACCTGGTCCCGGCATGCTGGGGGCTGCTACTGGCCTCACACCATCCACGGGCACCTCTTAACGGTTTCACGCTGGGACCGGGTCTTCTTGGAGTTGGGTTGCTTGGGAATGCAGCCCAAAGCGGGTGGTAAACTCCATCTAAGGCTAAATACTGGCACAAGATCGATAGTCAACAAGTACCATGAGGGAAAGTTGAAAAGAAGTTTGTTCTAGCAAGTAACCTGTACTTATTCCATCACTATGAAATAGCCTTGGTTCTCATCGGCCCCTCCTCGCCAAATGGTAGCTGTGACTCATGGTTGAAAATACTCATTGACATTCCAGGATGATTATTTTTTGCCATGATTATTTTTCAAGGATGGGTTTTTCATTATGCTGTGTAGTTGCTCAAGCTCCAATCCCTGGATCCCAAGAGGTCCAGTCTCCATAACATAGCTAGTTTAACTAGTCTTCTGACAGACTCTTTGCCTTCCTCATTCATCTGGCTTAGTATAAATCAAGACTGGGAGGGGAAAAACCTCCTTTCAGTTTGGAGCAGAATCTTCTAGTTCAATATCTTTCATCCTTAAACTTTTATTTGATATGATTTTCTTGTTTAAAACTCATTTTTGCTGGGTGACAACTGTCATGCTGCTGAAGCACCTGAGAAATCCACAGCCTAGTTTAATATGTTGTTTCATAGTGACTTGAACACTCAAATACGCTCGTGATACCTATTCTGCTGTTCTTGTTCTGTCAAAAGTAGAAATTTCTGACTTGTCTAAGAAAGAGATAAACTATTCACTAAATAAGAGCATAAAAGTAGGTGACATCATGCTTCTTACAGGCTGTATAATTGAGAGCTTTGAACAGCAGAAATGTGCCCAGTTTTCTCTGTTTTAAACTGAGCTCAGCTGTGTTGCTATGGTCAGATGTGACCTGTGCCAGGGTCATCTTCCTGGTGGCCCAGACTGTTGGGGTTCCAACACAAATTTCAAGTGGTACAAACTTTTTGTTTTCACACCTTTCACCCATCCAGACTGTGTTCTTCCCTCCCCAGTTTTTCTCGTCCCTTGATGTTGAAAAGCAGACCAGGCCCCTTTCTCATTCTGGGCAGTTGTTTTTCATGGCCTTTCCTAGACTCTGTTATGATTTACCCTGAACTTGAGTCCCATTAAGGAATATGGGCAGAGAGAGAGGAAAGTGGAATAGTCACTTTTGGGACTAGCACAGTTCAGTCTGTGCTTGCTGGTCCTTTTACCTCACCCGTGGAAGCACAAGAAGACATTTATTCTGTAGCAACAGTGGATTAGCAGCACCACAATTAGACTTGTCTATTGATAGTTCCTTTGGTACATCAGAATGCATGTGTATGGAATGGATGCTTAAGATTAGGTAGAACATGGTTGCCCAATCCCATTTACCTAAAGAATCCCTCTACCATTCACAACTATTATGGCTCTGAATGAGTGTCCCTAGCACCATCTTACATTTACAGCTAATTTAACTGATTTGTCAGTAGTAGGCTGAAGGGTCATTTGATTTCATCCATTGTTTGGGAGATTTTTTTGAATTGAGTGTGGTTATTCTGTTAATGGCTCAAGTTTTTGTGCAGACCAATTGGATACAGGCTGTAAGGATAATTATCCCTGCCAGAAGGGGCCACAATTCCCTCAGTCTCTCACTTCAAAAAAATTGTAATACAAGATTCATATATTCTTCACATTTTTCCAAGTAGATATGGAATAGATTTGTAGAGTGTGATTTTGACACTGTCTGTTCTCCCTCCTCAGTGGATCAGACTGATTGATAAACTTAATTGTAACAAGTCACTAGAAGCAGATGGCATGCACCTAAGAGTTTTGAAAGAACTCATATGTGAAATTGTAGAGCTGTTAACTGTGGTTTGTAATTTATTCTTTAAATCAGCTTCTGTACCTACTGATTGGAAGATAGCTAATGTGACTTCAATATTTAAAAAAGGCTCTAGAGGTGATCCTGGCAATTACAGACCTGTAGGACTAACATCAGTACCAGGAAAATTAATTGAAACTATAGTAAAGAATAAAATCATCATATGTGTAGATGAACATAACTTGTTGGGGAAAAGTCAACATGGTTTCTGTAAAGGGAAATCATTATTTAGTAGAGTTCTTTGAGGTGGTCAATAAGCATGTAGACAAGGGGAATCCAGTGGATATAGTGTAGTTAGATTTCCAGAAAGTCTGATAAGATCCCTCACAAAAGGCTCAGAAATAAAATAAGTTGTCATGGGATAATATGGAAGGGCCTCTCATGGATTGAAAACTGGTTAAAAGACAGGAAACAAAGGGTAGGAATAAATGGTAAGTTTTCAGAATGGAGAGAGGTAACTGGTGGTGTCCCCCAAGGGTCTGTACTGGGACCAATCTCATTTAACCTATTTATAAATGATCTGGAAAGAGGGTAAACAGTGAGGTGGCAAAATTTGCTGATGATACTAAGCTGTTCAAAATAGTTAAAAACAAAGTACACTTTAAGAGCTTCAAAAAGATCTCACGAAAGTAAGTGATTGGGCAACACCATGTCAAATGAATTTTAATGTTGATAAATGTAAAGAAATTCACATTGGAAAAATAATCCCAGCTATACTTACAAAATGATGGGGACTAATTTAGCTTTAACCACTCAAGAGTAAGATCTTGGAGTCCTTGTGGATGGTTCTCTGAGAACATCCATTCAGTGTGCTGCAGCAGTCAGAAAGGCAAACAGAATGCTAGGAATCGTTAAAAAATGGGATATAGAATGAGAGAGAAAATAACTTATTGCCTCTATATAAATCCATGGTACGCCCACATCTGGGATATTGTGTATGGATGTGGTCGCCTCATCTCAAAAATATACTGGCATTGCTAAAAGGTTCATAAAGGGACAACGAAAATGATTAGGGGTTTGGAATGGGTGCCATATGGAGAAAGATTCAGAAGACTGGGACATTTCAGCTCAGAAAAAAGAAGACTAAGTTGGGGTATGATAGAGGTATATAAAATCATGACTGGTGTGGAAAAAGTGAGTAAGGAAAAGTTATTTACTTGTTCTCATAACAAAAGAGCGAGGGGGTCACCAAATGAAATTAGCAGGTAGCAGGTTTAAAACAAACAAAAGGAACTTTTTCTTCACACAACATAGAGTAGGCCTATGGAACTCCTTGCTAAAGGAGGTTGTGAAAGCCAAGACTTTAGCAGAGTTTAAAAAAGAACTCGAGAAATTGATGGAGGTTAGGTCCATCAGTGTAATTAGCCAGGATAGGTAGGAATGTTGTCCTTAGCCTCTGTTTGTCAGAGGCTGGAAATAGATGTAAGGAGAGATATTGTTTTTGTGATGATCTCCTCTGTTCACTGAGGCATTTGGCATTGGCCTCTGTCGGGAGACAGGACACTGGGCTAGATGGACCTTTGGTCTGACCTAGTGTGGCCATTCTTATGTTCTCACTGATTTTTCTGTTTCTACAGCATTGGACTACAGCTATCTAAGACAGATAGGTCCTTTCAGTACAGGTTGCACCTCCCAAAAAAAAAAAACAGTAATATTTGTGGTATGGCTGTATCAGAAAGCCCCAGGAGGCTATTAGGCAGAGGGCTGGTGGCTGAGAGAGCCCAGCCTGCTATGTGAGAGCCCAGTGACAGGGGAGCCCAGCAGCCATATGCAGGATAGCTGGGGGGCGGGGGGGGGGCTGTGTCCCCAGAGCTGATGCCCACAGCACCCATGGGACCAGGACCATATCCACATCCAGCAACCTGGCCAGGGCTGGAACCAACACGTGTAGGGCCAAGGCCATGTCTTCATCCAGCACTTCAGCTGGGGCCAGAGCCAGTTTTTGCAAGACCATTGCCTTGGGCTGTGACTAGCATCCCAGCTGCATCTGCGGCAGCCTGTCAGAGGTTAGGAGCCGAGGTAAGGGATCCTCTGAGGCTGGAGGTGGAGGGGACTGGAAGCTGGGGGACCAGCAGGGGTGAGGCGGAGCTAGTGACAGGAAGGGGCAGCAGTTTCAGGGAGGCCAGTGTAGGGGACCTTTTCTGGTCTGTCAAATGTCCTCTTTTGGGATGGGTCAGTTCCTGAGGGTGCTATTTGTGGGGGGTGCAAGCTGTAGTAACAAAGGCATGAACCATCAATCCTAAGTGGTCTCATTCAGAAGTTGTTTCTAGCCCTGGACTTGACTGTCAGTAGAGAAAAGAAATCAAAACCTATAACACTGAGGGGCAGCCAACACACTTGAAAGGCTTGTCTTTTCGTCATTGTTGGACAGAATGGAAAAATCTGGAGGTGATGATTAAGAATGTATTTGGACTCACGGTAGCGCGTCAGGATCTAGTCCCACAGTCTAAGAACTGATCTTATGGTTTTCAAAGTAGAAAACTGGTCAAGTCCAAGGAAAGCTTCTCTCTTCTCCTTCATCTCTACCATTTTCACCCTTCTTTGTCCATGAAGAAATCTCTGAATTAGTGCATGCAAGAAAAGTATATATTGCATTACCCCTGAAGTATTAAGGTATTAAGGTACTGGATGGGACGAGAGGACCCCTTTAGTGAGGGTTCAGAAAGGAAATAGAAGCTTAAATTTTTTTAATTTGTTTTTGAACATTTCAGACAGCTACTCAGAAAACCAAAATCTGAGATAAATATTTAAGTCAAATGCAGTATATATTATACATCTTTTACTGAAACAAAATTGAACTCTACTTGGAAATAAGGAGCCATACTGCACTACCCGTGGCAGGCAACGCAACTCTCAAGCAGATGAGAGACTCTAGAATAAGTTAAATAGTGTGCAGAACTGAGTATGAATTGTCCGTACTGCTTAATCCATTTTAAAAAGAAGACACCAACATTAATTACTAGAATGATGTCCTTGCCAAGAGAATAATTCACAGTACCACCCTGTTCCACCCCACCTCCCTTCTATGTAGGCCATTAATTAGCACCTTTACAAAATGAATCTTGTTACTAAGACTTTAGTCAGATTCTTGTACAAATATAATTTTGAAAAGGGGTACTTATGATGAAGCAGCAGGAATGCATGCAGCCTATTGGTAAAACACTGATTACATAGACTGTTTTGAAATGTTTTGGCGCACTATTGCAGGCAGCCTTCACATACTAAACCATATTGGAATTTTATATGCTCCCAAAAGAGAACATCATATAATGATCTGATTTGGAAAATGGGATGGTTCCAATAGCCAACTCTAGCTAAACTTGCCTTCTAGTTAATTTTTCTTTAAATTATACATTTAACCATCTATGTCTCTCTATATAGTAGACCTGTATTAGTTTGAGATTTTGACTATACATATCAACCAGTCTAATGAAAAAAAATTCCTTGCAGATTCAGTTCAGTTTCTTGTTTGGCTTGGAAAACAGAACTTGTTTCCATTAATGATTCATAAAAATCCTACCACTAGGAAAGCTAAGCCATATGCAGCCTTTGAAGGTAATAAGAATACTCACCCTGTTGATCCTCATGTCACCAGCATTGTTGATGCTTTGATGGTTAAAGTCTTACTTCTTCTTCGAGTGGTCCCCGTGGGTGCTCCACAGTAGGTGTCGGGCTCGCCCCGGCGCCGCAGCTTGGAAAATGTTCAGCAGTCTCTGTCGGGTCGCGCATGCGCCGATGCGCGTCGGCTCTTCGCGCGCTTACGGTCACGTGTGCGATCCGGTCCCCGCCAGTTCCTTCTCAACCACCAACAGCTGCAGACGGAATCCTCTCCGGCTCCAATGCCTGAGACAGATAAGTCTTATTTTTTCTGGTGTTAATAGTTTTTAACAGTTCATAGTTAGCAGTCCTATAGTTATTATAGTTAGTTACTCTGTTAAAAGTTGTTAAAAGTTAAAGACTATCTTAAAACCGCAGCGGCCGCCTCTGGGCGGGCCCGCTGCTTTTGTTTGTCGGCCTTCAAAGGCCAACGGTTATTAACATCACCTAACATACTGTTAAGTGTGCTATTAGCACCTAAGGACTCAGAATTAAGCTTTAACAATGCATCCCCCAGCTTAAGAAGTGTGAATCTTGCCGAAGGCCATGCCTGCTTCGGATGGCCATAGCGGATGCATACAGTGCCTTGGGGAGACGCACGTTCCCCAGAAGTGCTCCCATTGTTCCAAGTTGACTAATAGAGCTACAAAAGATAGAGAAATGAGGCTGAACATGCTGTTAGTTGACAAAGCACTTCAGCCTGCCTCATCGAAGGCAACGCATCCGGCAGGCTCTTCAGGACCGCACAAGAGGAAGTCTGCCTCTTTGACCTCCTCTGCGCAGAAGAAAAGAAGAGCCTCGCCTACTCAATCCCTGCCCCTTACTGTTGGGAGCGGGACGAGTGTAACAGAGGGCCCGCGAAGAGCCTCGCCTACTCGATCCCTGCCCCTTACTGTTGGGAGCGGGACGAGTGTAGCAAAGGGCCCGCGCACGCTGGCTTCCTCCACTGGTAAAGCCGCGGTGCATGCAACCACTCAAGGCCCTGCAGTTACTGGGGAGACGGCAACGAGAGCCGTGCGGGCACTAATCAGTTCGGCACCGGCTACTGTGGCCGAGGACATCGGCACCGAGGATGACGGCACTGAACACGGCGGCACCGGGATCCACGGCACCGGGATCGACGGCACCGGCGACAACGGCACCAGGATCAACGGCACCGGCGACAACAGCACTGACAACAACGGCACTGGGAGCAGTGGAAATCAGCATGACACCTGCTCCGGTACCAAGGTCACCAATAGGACCACCCGAGAGGGTAAAGGCTAAAACGAAGACCAGGCACCGCAGCCCCTCTCCTGAGGTAATTGCGCTGCCTCTGTCACCACGATCACAACCGGAGATTCGACAGGCAGCAACACCTTCAGCCTGCCACAGACGTCCTTCTCCTTTTCTTCGGAGCCCATCACAGGGATCTGCACGTTTTTCTCCAGCACCTAGCAGAGATCCCTATGAGTCTTCTCACAGAGGCTCTCCTCTTACGTCGGTATCATCTCAGAGGTCTCGACATTCCAGGCACCACCCTTACATCCTTGGGTCATGGTCCAGGTCTCCATCGCCGGGCCCCTGTCCCTGTTGCTACGACTGCCATCATTATGCGGGGCGTCATCATAGGAGGTCGACGTCTCACTATGGATCCCCGTCGACCACTCCTCAATGCCACAGTGTTCTGCTTCCACCTGGGGGAACACCACGGGTTCCCAAATCAGAGGCTGGGTCTAAAGACATTGAACCCCACCTCGAAATTCCACAAAGGCAATCACATCAATACGGCCAGGATCCAGAGGAATTGGAGGAGAGATACCATAGTGATGCCTCCTCATCCTCGCCAGACGAGGCCATGGTCCTTGGAGACATTTCTCCCCCAGATGATCTGAACCAGTTCCAGGAGCTGTTCAAACGGGTAGCTCAATCCCAAGATATTCAAGTGGTGGAGGTGCAGGAGAAACACCACAGACTCCTTAAAAACCTCAGGCCTCCATCTTCTTCTAAAATTGCTATTCCTCTGGACGATGCAATCATGGAGGCAGCCACTAATATATGGCAGACCCCAGCATCCGCTCCTCCTAACAACAAAAGAGCGGACAAAATGTACTTCATCCCTGCGAAAGGGATGGAATTTCTATTTAGTCATCCACAGTCAAACTCACTAGTGGTTGAATCGTCCCAACACAGGTCCAAATCGTCCCAGTACAAATCTGGGGGATTGGACAAGGACATAAAGAAGCTGGATCTTCTGGGTAGAAAAGCCTACCCCTCCTCTACTCTGTTGCTCCGCATGGCCAACTATGCCGCTCATTTGTCGAATCACAATTTTGACAAGTATTCCAAGCTTACTGCCCTCATGGACTTCCTTCCAGAGGAAAAAAGGCCAATTCTTAAGGCAATTGTGCAAGAGGGCTATGCGGCTTCTCGAACAGGCGTGCAGATTGCATTGGATGTGGCGGACACAGCGGCCCGCGCCGTGGCCACTGCAGTGGTAATGCGGAGAGAGTCATGGCTTCACACATCCGGCATTCCAAAGCAGTTACAGGTCAAAATTGCAGACCTCCCCTTCAACAAAATAAAATTGTTTGCTGAATCGTCCGACTCAGTCCTACACTCCAGCAAAGATTCCAGAGCGACACTTTGGACTCTGGGGATATATACCCCACCGTCCAGAAGGAAGAAATTTTATCCTCAGCAACGCCGTTATGGTTACCAACAGCAACGTACCCAATTTCAACGGGGGTATGATCAGGGACGTCATCAACAAACACATTATAAGGGCCCTAGGCGCCGGCCTCAGCAGGGCAGCGCCTCCGCAGGGCAAAGTGCAAGACAGCAAGTTTGACGGATATGTCGAGGGCCGCGAAGCCAAGACCGTACCTCAGTGCCAATCTCAGTACATGTTCCATCACTGACTCAAGCCATTTTACCCACAATGGAAAAGCATCATGTCAGACAAGTGGGTATTGGAGATCGTAAACACGGGATACACGATCCCCTTCCAGTCTTTACCTCCACCAAATCCTCCCACCGCACCCATGCTCAGAGACCCCTCCCACCTACCGGAATTAAGGCGGGAGGTGGACCACCTCCTATTCATAGGGGCGGTGGAGAGAGTACCGGAACAATTTCAAGGCAAAGGGTTCTACTCCAGGTATTTCCTGACGGAGCAGAAGACAGGAGGGTGGAGACCCATTTTGGATCTACGCGCACTGAACCAGTACCTACGCAAGCAGCGCTTCAAAATGACGATGGCTTCAATAATCATGGCACTTGACCATGGCGATTGGTTTGCAGCCCTCAACTTACAGGATGCGTATTTTCATATCGCAATTCATCCAGCCCACAGGCGTTTTCCTCCGGTTCCTTGTGGGTATGGATCATTTCCAGTACAGAGTCCTCCCATTCGGACTCTCTTCAGCACCCAGAGTCGTCACCAAGACCTTAGCGGTGGTGTCAGCATACCTACACAGACAGGGAGTTTTCATTTTCCCGTACCTGGATGATTGCCTGCTAAAGGGAACTTCCCGGGAGGAGATATTACGGATGATACACATCACCACAAACACATTTACCTCACTGGGCCTCATCATCAATTTCTCAAAATCAAAGACCGACCCCACGCAAAATATAGAGTTTATAGGGGCTCCGATAGACTCAGTCACGTCAAGGGTGTATTCACCCGAGGCTTGTTTTCGTGCCATCGAATCTCTCGTACAACTACTAACGTACAGCCCACTGTTACAGTTCTCACGTGATTACAACTGTTGGGGCATATGGCAAACACCACGTTTGTGGTGCAAAATGCCAGGCTGCATATGCGAGGATTGCAGCATTGGTTGGCAACCGTATACAAACCCTCAATCCACACCGTCCACAGGAGGGTGTCACTTACAACAGAGGCACAAAGCTCGCTAACATGGTGGGGAAACCCCAAGAATCTCCTAACAGGGGTGCCCTTCTGCCAACCGCAAATTACTGTGTTCATTACAACAGATGCCTCCCATATGGGATGGCGGGGGGCTCACATGGACAACAAAACCACTCAAGGATTATGGTCCTCCGCGGACAAGACACTGCACATAAACATATTAGAGCTCAGGGCAGTGTTCAATGCGTGCAGGCATTTTCACAATTATCTGCGCGGAAAAATAGTCGGCATGAATACCGACAACACCACCACCATGTTTTATATAAACCGATAGGGGGGAGCCAGGTCTCGTACGCTTTGCGCGGAGGCGGTCCGGCTCTGGAACTGGTGCATCGCCAACGATATAACCCTAAAGGCTTCATACCTACCGGGGGTCCACAAGGTCAAGGCGGACCAGCTCAGCAGACACTTTGCGCCCACTCACGAGTGGCAGATCCATCCAGACCTACTCTACCAAGTGTTCCGCAGATGGGGTTTTCCCCAAATTGACTTGTTCGTCACCCGAGAAAACAAGAAATGTCCCCAATACTGCTCCAGAGCGGGCATGGGACACGGGTCTTTGGGGGACGCCTTCATGATCCCATGGAAGGGCCCTCTACTTTATGCATTCCCTCCCACGACACTTATACACAAGGTCTTGGAGAAGACCAGAAGGGAGAAAGCACTCATGATACTCATAGTCCCAACCTGGGACCGACAACAGTGGTTCCCATTGCTCTTGTGCATGGCTCAACATCAGCCGTTTCCCCTATCAACAGTACCGGACATTCTCTCTCAGGCTCAGGGGTGAATACTGCACCCGCACCTGAAGAGACTTCGGCTACAAGCATGGCTAATCCATGGCTAAGCGCCTTAGAGACTACATGCTCAGAGGGAGTACAACAAATCCTTGAATATAGTCGGAGAACTTCCACCAGAAAGACTTATCAGCACAAATGGTCGCGTTTTTCTGATTGATGTTCCTCCAGGCAACTAATACCCCAGGACGCCACCATACCTACGATTCTGGATTATTTGCTACAACTCAAACAAAACGGACTTTCGCTATCCTCTATAAAGGTGCATCTGGCGGCTATATCAGTGTTTCAGCATGAAGAGGATGGATCAACCACATTTGCCCATCCTGTTGTCTCGCGTTTCCTAAAGGGGTTGGTGAACCTGTACCCCCCTCGGAAACCAATACTGCCATCATGCAGTTTAGACCTAGTTCTACATACCCTCTCGGGACCGCCCTTTGAACCATTGGCTACGGTCCCCCTCCGACTACTTACCATTAAAACGGCTTTCCTCCTGGCAATCACGTCAGCTCGCAGAGTGAGTGAGCTCGCGGCCATTATGTCCACACCACCCTGCACGATCTTCCCAAAAGAAGCGGTGGTCTTACAATTACACCCAACCTTCGTTCCGAAGGTCTCTTCAGATTTTCATATCAACGAACCAACTGTGCTGCCCTCGTTCTATCCTAAGCCTCGCAACTCAAATGAAGAGGCACGGTTGCACTTACTTGACGTAAGAAGGGCACTGGCCTTCTACATCGATAGAACTAAACCTTCCGGAAAACGGGCAGACTCCTGGTGTCCATTGCATCCAGGTCAAAAGGAGAAGCGCTATCTTCGCAGAGGATTTCAAATCACATTGTGTCTTGCATAAGACTGTGTTACGAGAGTTGCAAGACTCCTCTGCCAGTTCCGCCAAGGGCCCACTCTACAAGGGCGATGGCGGCATCAACGGCCTTCTTCAAAGGCATCACGCTGAGAGATATCTGCAGAGCGGCGATGTGGTCTTCCTATGACACCTTCGCCAAGCACTACGCCATGCACAGGATGCTTGATGAGGATACACGCCTGTCGACAGCAGTCCTTTCACGGGCAAGCTGCGCATAAATCGGGTACCCACCTCCTTTTTCGGGGGGGTTACTGCTGGGTAGTCACCTACTGTGGAGCACCCACGGGGACCACTCGAAGAAGAAAGAGAAGTTACTCACCTGTGTAGTAACGATGGTTCTTCGAGATGTGTCCCCGTGGGTGCTCCACTACCCACCCGTTCCTCCCCACTTAGGAGCTCTGTTTGTGTGTTTTCAAGGGCGTCCGGAGTGGTTGATCAGGAACTGGCGGGGACCGGATCGCGCACGTGACCGTAAGCGCGCGAAGAGCCGACGCGCATCGGCGCATACGTGACCCGACGGAGACTGCAGAACATTTTCCGAGCTGCGGCGCCAGGGCGAGCCCGACACCTACTGTGGAGCACCCACGGGGACACATCTCGAAGAACCATTGTTACTACACAGGTGAGTAACTTCTCTTTCAGCAAGGAACTTAAGCACATGCTGAACTTTAAGCACTAATATAGTCCCATTGATTTTCCTAGGTAAATACATTGTTAAAATTGCAACATTAAAATCAGGAAATACAAAAGTTAAAGTTCCAAAAGCAACATTAATGTTGCCATTTTGTACATCCCCAAGTACTTATGCTGTTTGATCATAGATGTTTACTGGGTATTTAACCATTACCACTGGGACAAACAACTTCTGTCTCTGCTCTTTGCTGTATGGGAAGTCTTTGAAATGGATCTCACTTCTTGAGTCACATTTTGGGGGGTATTCCTTAGGAATTCTTGCATCGGTCCCCAGAGGGGAAAATACAGTTCATGGTAAGCATAAGCCCTGTGAGACATGAAAATCTGTAGGTTCATTTGATGGGAGATTCTAAGGAATGAGCAGCAGGTGCAGGACATGAAAAACTGTAGGTACATTTGTTGGGAGATTCTAAGAAATGAGCAGCAGGTGCAGGGATGTTGCTATAAACACGGAGCCCATAGAAATTTGAATTGGAACTTTACAGAGCAATAGCAAAAATATGCACTTTTTCATTTAAATCAATGTAGTCACTCTTGTGTTTGAAATTGTTTTTATAAGGACAGATATATTAGGCCTCCTAGACATTCTTATTGAGGTTTATGGGTGTGTTTTGCAGACTTCTGGAGCTGTCTCAACTTTCCCTTATAATTTTCCTTCATTAAGGAAACACACTGACTGCAGACTGGGTTATAAAATAAATGTGTTTTATGTTCATCTTGCAGGTATGTTTCTTTTCATTATTGTTAGGGTGACCATGTCTCCCTCTGGCCAAATATGGGACGTGGGGGAATGATGCCATCCCAGCTGAAATGAGATGGATGGTCACCCTTTGTCAGAGTCAGGTGGTGGAGGCCCTTTGGGGGCTGCCACCCTGCTGCCTGTGCGGGGTGGGGGATGTGCTTGCTGGCTGAATGACTTGGGGCACCAGGAACAGGGTTGCGTTTCTGCCAGTGAAGCTCCTGGCTTCCCCCAGCCACAGGGAGCCGAGAATCAGTGGCAGCTGCATCAGTCTGGCTCCAGGCTCCCCCAGCTGGGGGAAGCCAGGTGGCAGCCACACCGGTCCAGCTCTCATCTCCCCTCAGCCAGGGGAAGCTGGTTGGCAGCCGCACTGCCACGCTGGTCTGGCTCTAGGCTCCCCCAGTTGTGGAGGAGCCAGGAACAGGAGGCAGCCACTGGGGGAAAATGCAGAATATGGGACGATTAACCCCCTGGGCGAAATAAAATGGGTTGCCAGGATGGCGCCCGAAATAGATGGCTGCCCCACCCAAAACGGGAAGGATGGTCACCTTAGTGATTGTATAATTTGTGACTTGAAGTTTCTCTCTATATGCAAACAGTTATAGCTGAACAAAAGTATTTGGCAAATTCAATGTGAATAGAATCATAGAACACTAGAATGGGAAGGGACCTTGAAAGGTCATCGAGTCCAGTCCCCTGCCCTTAAGACAGAACCAAGCACCTTCGAAAGAAGTTTTTACAGAAGATCTCTTCTTTTGAAGGATCACTATAGTGTAGACACAGCCTTTGGGATTGAGTTAAGATACATTGTTTCAGTAATTTGAAAATGTTTCATATCAATGTTGATTTTTGTGCATTATTAATACTTGAAAATTTTAAATTTTTTTAGAAAATATCAAAATAAGTTTCAGATTTTTAATTTTTTGAATGGGAAATTAATTGAATCTTCTCCCACAAACAATTTGGTTTCAGTGCATTATGTATTTTCAATGAAAAAAATGTTTGTTTGAAAATTTGCCGACCTTCTCTACTTTTGGATTGTAGTGAACAGGATGAAGTTTCCTCCACACACATTGTACATGGATTGATAATTGATGTTGGTACCTTAACCATTAATTCCAGCAGCTGTCAGTGGAGATAACTAAAAGCTTCCAAACTATTTCTCAGTGGGTCATTACCTCCTCATTAAACATTTGGGCTATGTCTACACTGTAAATGTCTGTTCATAGGAACTTTTGTGACACCTGCTCTTTCCCAGCCAAGCTAGGTATTTGAAAACACATATCTTAATACAGATCTCTCTCTCTCTCTCTCTCTCTCTCTTTCTAACGATACACTTTAATTAGCTAATTCATTGTAACAGAAAGCTACAAGCAACTACCACAGTGGAATCCGGTGTCTTTTTTTTTTTTTATTTTAAGATAAGGCACTGGTTTGGAGCAAGATTGTGCACAATATATGTGTTCAAAAATGACGTTGCAGTACAAGAAGACAGGTGTGCCTACAGTTGAAAATAAATTTTATTTATGCCTAGCACGTTGAAGAAGCTGTTCAGAAATAGTTTGTTCATCCTTCTGTAAATGTCGCCTCATGGACAGCTAGATCTTTGATTTATCTGCTGCACACATGCTACTGTCCACGGCCAGTTTTAATGTACACCCAACTTTCCCAGAAATGTTTCACATTTTGCTTTTGTACGTTTCTAGCCTTTTTCTTGGGCCTTACCTGTTTTCTCTTTTGTCGGGACTTCCATTTGGATTTTCATTGCTTCTCCTTATACTTCCCATTTCCCATCACCCATATGTTATTTTATCTATTCAAAAGTTCAAGTAGCTAAAACACTAATTTTTTGTAGGATGGAGGGGATAGTCACATTTTGTCACTTCCATGGCATTTATGCAAGAAATTAGGGCAGTGTGATCCTCATCAGAATACAATCCTTGGCAAAAAGTGTCTCCTTTTTACATAAAAGTCTGTATTTACATTGTTCCCTTAACTTGATATGAGACACAAATTGCATATAGGCTGTTTTGGGATTTAGTGTTGTCCACACAGCACCATATTTCGAAATACAGCACTATTTTGAGGCATCCCTTGTACCTTCCGCAACAAGGGGCAGAGGGTGGCTAAAGCTGCATGCCTGGTATTTCGAAAACTATTTTAAAATACTGGGAACATTTCCGAGATGTGGAATTACAATTTTGGGATACCCAGGTATCCCAAAATAGCTCTGCAGTGTAAGCATAGACAAAGATGCCAAGAAAGAGTTAGATAGTATTTCTTGGGAGGATAGGAATCTCTCATTTTTTTTCAGACTGAGCACCAGATTTGACCAGAATTTCAGAAAACCTTTTTCTTGACTCCTAGCAAGAATATAATTTCTTCTTCCTGCATCGCTGAGCAGTGTGATGGTCTAACTAACAACATCTGCCTTCCAGATATAGGAGATGATGATCTTGTATTGAAAGCACAACTTTAGGAATCAGGCGATCTAGGGTGTATTCCTTGCATTGTTCCAGATTTCCTTGTGTTCCTCCATAAGTTGTTGGGTGAACATTTTCAGAAGTGACTACTATTCTATCTGTGATTTAGTTTTTGGATGCTCAGCTCAAGGCTCCTTAAGTTGGCCCAAAAGTTGGATACACTATCAGTTTTACAGATGCTACCTATAACATTGGAATTAATCAGTTTCCATGTCTGAAAAATGGGGATAATACCAGTTACCTACTGTGTGTATGTCACAGGACCATTGAAGTAATAAATTCATTAATACTTATACAGAGTGTTGAGATGCTCAGGTAGAAGGTGTTATTAAAGAATGAAGTCTTATCTGTCTTTTCTGTGCTTAAATAGAATATGTTAAACACCATCATTAACTATTCATATCCAAACTTTTCGTAAAGAGGACTCTTGGTTAGGAAAGGAGCCTGAATTAATTCCTTGGAAAAAAATCACCAAGATGAAAAATAATATTTTAGTTTCTTGACAATGAGCCAAGAGTCACCTGTGCTGTTGATAGGTTATAGTCTTATGTTAGAGGAAGGCTTTGGATAAAGAGTAGTCAATGGGAGCTTTAACTGGAAAATGATTGCAGCATATGACCCCCTGGGATCGTTGCACTTTTGTACATGTGGAGGGCTCTTGAGAGTGGGAAATCTGCAGGAATGGTCATGGAGGTGAGTCAAGGTCACAGTACCCACCACTGCCTTCTTCTAGGGAGATTTGTAGAGGACCACACTACAACACAAAGCAGGCGGTATGGTTAGGCAGCCACTGACACCAAAGATTCAGCGCATCCCTCAGTAGTCTGCATACTTAGGATTTTGTGGGGCTTCTGTGTATGCTTAAAAATGCTCTTGCTAGTGTAAACTATAAGTGGAGGCCATGATGAGAATGTTTCCTGCCCTCATGTGGTGCAGACTCCCCTTAGGAAAGCAGAAAGTCCTGATAGAATGGGGAGGAGCAGATTTTACCTCCATATCCAAGCAACCCAGAATCCTGTCCACAGCCTTTCACTTCTGTAGAATAAGGAAGTTACTGTATACTTTGTTTTATTATATTTTTCCCTCTTGGTATTCTGAGTATTCATCTTCATCTTCCTTATTTATTTAAATGTTAGTTGGCCCTTGTTAATTCAGTTTTCTGTGCTGAAAGCCAAGGTCAACAATGAGACCGTCTATGTTAGCTCTTAGCATGATTACATGGTACTGAACCACTTCTTGGAGAAAAGTAACAAGAAACCTCTTCCCTGTTTTAAAGTAGGAAAAGAGTTGGAAAAAAGGTGGGTTAGAGAGAGAGTGTCAAGCATGCATGCTTTGTCTTCAAGGGTAAATGATTAAAAGGGACTGGTAGAGGATTTTTAAATCAAAATGTCATTGACTCCTTAGAGATAGACATTTGTGGTCGTATGGTTAGGTCTAAAAAGAGCACCACTGTTTTTGTACTTAGAGAGGTTGGGAGTACTAACAGGGGAACTGAAGAATACTTTACCTTTCACATGTGTTCCTTTTGTGCAGTGCTTAAAGCTGCTGCTTTTGGTTGTAGTCTCAGTAGCAATAACTTTTGAGAACTCCCATCCCTTTGCCAGGCATGGCCATTTTACGAGATAAAAGTAGGATTTTTATAAAACAGATTCTGTACCATGGGGCAAAACCGTAAGCAAACAAAGCTACCATAACACTTTAAATTGTAATCAAATATGTTTTGCTGTTTGCATTCAAAGAGGTGGAAAGGTAACTTGACAAGATGAAAGAGCGAACCATATTTGTGTTCCTCCCCCAGGTCTCCCTGGTAACAGGTACAGAGTTTTAGCGAAGACTTCAAGGCAAAAAGAAAAAAGCATAGAATATACTGTTATGGTGTTATTTTTGTCTTTCATTTTTATGACAACTTATTTGTACTTAAAGGAATCTTTCCAGAGAGTTAAGAAGCATCATTAAATAAAGACTGTGAAATGTGCAATATGGCTTATTTATTTAAATGTTAATTGGTCCAACGAACACTTCTAATTAGCTCTATATTTGCTTAGCAAAAAGTTTTACAAATTCCAATTGTGAAAAGCAGCTATTTTGAGCTGGTAAGCATGTTGCAGAATCAGCTATGATTTTTCTATAGTTCTCAGCCCTTGAAGGCACAATTTAATTTTTCATGTATGCATACTAGCAACGGTAAACACTTGCGAGTGTAAAGAACCTTCTTTAATTAGCTGCACAACAATTAAAGGATTCACAAACTAAATTGAACCCTGTCTCTGTGCTTACTAGCTGAATTCTACCACCTGTCACAACAGCACTTTGTTCAATCTGTTATGCAAAATCATTATAGCAATATAGCTGAGGAAAAAAAAAAGAGAAAACAGCAATTATTTCTTACTTTTCTCTTGAATGGGTTATTTTGGGTTATACTGATGTCAGGTTCATTGAAGCTAACCTTTTGAAATCTGTAACAGCATAATACTTATATGGCAGGCTTAGAATAGCTACAAGAATATTTAGTTTTACCCTTTTAAGAGCAAGTGAGGCATATCCTTAAAGTATGATACTTTCTCTGATCATTTGGAAAACAAAAAAACAAACAAACAAAAAACCCAACTGTGCGAACTCTTGAAGCAGCCTGTTATTTTTCTTCTTCAGACAAACAAATGACAAACATCTAATAGTACAGCATACTCTTTTATTATTAACGCTTGTAAACTAATGTAGAAACTAGTTTTAAAAACACCCCTGAAAAGCAGCAGCTTCTTAAGTTGTGGAGAGTTGTGCCATCCAATTCCTTGCTCACAGTTCTAATGTTCCTGTTTGTTCATTATCACTTACAAATCTTTAACATGGCTTGAAAATTAAACCTGCAGACACTAGGAGTTTTTTAAATGGAGCTAAGTTTATTTCCTCTGCTGGCAAGTGGTTGGAAACAAAGGGAGATGTTTTACATGCTTACAATGCTCGGCTTGGTTACTTTTCTATTCAAGTGAAGTTTTCCTGAGTGCAAAGAGGATCACAAAGCTTGAGACACCCGTTCAGCCCCCCCTTGATTTCTTCTGGCTGAGCTCAGGTGCAGTGCCTCTTTAGGTAACTTTTTCCATGCATGGAGTAGTCTATGTTGAGCCCCGATAAGCCTGGTGAGTCTAGGTGAGCCTCAGATTTCTTTGTAGGAAAGCAGAGGGCTAATGACTGTTTTAGCTGCTGTGGAGGAACATCACTGTAGCACTCTGGCCTGTCTGTCAGCTAGGGTAGCCATTAGAGTTATCTGGTGTCACTTATTTAGTTCAGGGAGAGGTGAACTTCACCCATTTCTCAGCAGTATATATTTTATTCAAGTGGAAGTCCCAGTGAATGCAGCGGGCTGTTTCGGTTTCGTATGGAGCACAAGTCTGGGTTGTTAGTGAAGTAAGAAATATAAATATTTGTTCCTACACATGGAGTCTCTCTAGTCTGGCACTCTTGTCCCACAAAATCCATAATCCGACATGACTTTAATTAGCCAAATGACCATTTATCATGGTTGTGGCTAAGTTTTCTGTGGACCCATAAAGTTTGTTTACAGCTGCCCATCCTGGCTCTCAGTGTTCTGTGCTGTTATTTAGCTGTAATTTACTCCTAAATGTCTTCTAAGAGCCCAGTAAGCAGTGGAAGTGTTGGTAATGTGCTAGAAAATATTGACCTCCCATAGTCCAGCAAATTCTGTCATTTGGTACCAGTCAGGTCCCAAGAGTGCCAGATTAAAGAGTTTCAACCTGTACTTCACTATGAAAGCTGGTGAGAATATTGACATCTATGTAGGCTTTCATCTGGAAGACATTTTGTACACACATTCACCCTAACCCGATGAGCTGAAAGTCTGTGGGGGCAGGGTTGCTGACAGTTTTCTGAAATTGTATCAAAAGCATATTGTTAACCAATGTGACAAGCTAAACGAGTCCGCTGTTGGATAAAGGATATGTGATATGGGTATTTTGTAAGCTGGAGTTATAAATGAATAACTATGTTCATTCAAAGTGCCTACATTTTTCAGTATTATAATGTTTTAAATATATGCCCCTCTACATCATTTAGTGAAAATGTGGGATAAGTACAAAGAAGCCTTTTGAAAATATAAAATGCTTTCCATAAAAATGCCATGAGGAAAATAAAGCCCAAAGGTCTAAAGTTGAGAAAGAATGTGTTTTTATATTTCTCTCAGTTGAAAGCTGGAAGGAAGGCTCTTACTTTGTCTAAACAAGACTAGGATACATAGATTTCAATTCTGCATTGAGAAATGAGAAACTAGAACTTACTAAATATGTCCTGTTCATGCTTCTTCAGTTCAAATCAAAATATCTGGGCTGTGCAGGATTAAGAAATGCCATTAATTGTGGATAAACTTACATTTAATTAAAAAGGAGGTTCAATAATACTCAATATATGCACCAATACAGATAAGGAAAAGAGAAATCTTATGCTAGAAACAGTATACTTCTTGCTCAGGTGAATTCTCAGTGAAATAAGTGAGGAGTTTTAGAAATAATGCAATGAAATAAGTGAGGAGTTTTAGAAATAATGCAATGTTATCTTAAGGTTCTCGTCAGACATCTCAGGAGCAGAATTTTGCAAAGGAAATGAAGCTTCTCAATACAAATTTCTTCAAAGGCCTTTGAGATTTTGAGCATGTCCAGTGACTTTCTAGGGTTGAAATCACTCTAGCCTTGCAGTTTTCATAACGTTATGCAATAAAACCAGCTCAACTAATTTTTCCTTTGAAAATTTGGAGCAAAATTCCAGGGTTAAATGAGTGCTTTAAACTAAAACTTCAGGAAGATTTACAGAAATGGGAGAAAATGAACTCAAGTTACTGAGCTGTGCATTTCTCTGTTCAAAAGCCCCTGAAGTTTCCTCAGTGAAAGTAGTTTAAGGCTTAGCTGCATGTTATTTTCAAAGCTATTATAGATGGTTACTGTATTTTAATCTGTGTTTTTGGGATCAGAGCTCCTTAATGCCTCCTTGTGGGGATGGATAGCTCAGTAGTTTGAGCCCTGGTTTGCTAAACCCACTGTTGTGTGTTCAGTCCTTGAAGAAGCCATTTGGGGGCTAGGGTAAATAGATTTTAAAAATGAAAAAGTCTGTCAGGGATGTTGCTTGGTCATGTCAAGGCGGTAGGGGGCTAGACTTGATGACCTCTTGAGGTCCCTTCCAGTTCTATGAGATCTCTCTCTCTCTCTCTCTCTATAACCTCTTATAAGCCATGGCCCCTAGTAATGCTGTCAGTTGTGCTAAAGGATTTGGCCAGAACCGTGCTGGAGTTGGCTGCTAAGAATGCATTCCTCTTAGCAGAGTCTTTCTTTCCATTCATTTTGCAACCATAATTGAATCTGCTAGTGTCTGTCATCCTGTGACTGCATTTATCATACTTAATGTGTCGGTCTTGTTGCCACTCACCTATCAACCATGAATGAGAGAAGCCCAGAATAGTGTAATTACAAAAAAAAGGAGAGAAAAAGTAAAGGCGTATGATCTCAGGGATATCTTGTTAGGTTCCTGGGGCTCATAACAAATCTAAATTTAACCAGATTATTTTACCATAATATTTACTCGTATTTTACTTTACATAGGAACCACGTAGTCATTCTGTTTCCTCTGCTCGATCCTTCAATAGAAGTATAGGGGCAAATTCATTCCTCACAAGTTTAACCTTACCTCAGTGGACTGCCACAGGTGTAATCAAAGGCTGATTTTTGACCCTCTCTTGTGATTTGGTGATATCGAAATAATTTCCTTCTCTGTAGGTTATTGAAAAGGGAAGTCAGAAATATTACAAGGCAAAATAATCTGAAGTGGGTTAGAAATAATCTCAAAATCAGTGAGAGGAATAAAGAAAATATTCCCCAGGTCAATTGGATTTGAAAAAAAGTTCATATTCAGTATTGTCTTCCCGCTCAAGAATCCATTGAAAGGAATAGAGCAGGCTGAACCTCTCTAGTCCAGCCCCTGAGGACCTGACCAGTGCTGAACCACAGAATTTGCTGAATTACGATGGGTCAATATTGTCTAGCAGCATTACCGACACTTCCACTGCTTACGGGGTTTAAGAAGACATTTAGGACTAAATTAGAGCTAAATAACATCACAGAACACTGAGAGCCAGGACTGGTGGTTGTAAACAAACTTCATAGTGCAGCAGGAAACTTGGCCACACTCATGATAAATGGACATCCAGCTAACTAAAATCAGGTTAGATCATGGATGTTGCTAGACCAGAAAATGCTGAGTAGAGAGGTTCATTCTGTATAAATGGCAGCAATGTTGACTGACTGTATTTTTGTTTCTCTAGTAGGGTAATTTGGAAAGTGTGAAGCATATTGTATTAAAATTCTCTGACCGCTGGCTAGATATAATTATAGCTGTTGCAGATCAAGCCCTGTATGTCTTTGCTGTGTACTGCAAACTGCTAACCACACATTTGTAAGACTATACCACTTATCTCAACGTGAAAGTGTAACAGGAAGTATTAGTGGCTCCTAAAGTTATCAGCTCTACTGTTGTGTTTGTGAGGGTGATCAATTAATAAAATTAAATGACAACAGCAGTAATATATAGTGTCACTAGAGGTATACGCAGACCAGAAGACCAAACTGTAACAGAGATTTGTATTTTCCAGTGTTCCATTTTTCTAGTGTGACAGTCAAGTATAACTTTGCTGTCTGTTGCTAATAATGTTACTATAAATTATGGTTGAGATTCTCCCCTCCATTTCTTTCTCCACTGAACTTTGCAAGGAATTTGCTGAGTTCTGTATTCTGACCAGTCAAAAAAAAACAGGGCTCCGCTGCTGCCACCAGCCCATGTGCTTTATCGTCCTTTGATCCACCTGCACTCCAGCAACCCTGGCTCTTCATGTCCCTCTTCCCTGGCCTTGCACCTTTTCTGAAATGGCTGCAGACCTCTGTGTACTCCTCACTGGGATTCCCTTTCCTGCTCAGGGTTTTTAACAATTTTTTTTTTTATTAATTATCAGTAAAATAAATGCCAGTAACTGGAAACAGAGAACATGTAGATCAGTTGTAGGGACCACTATATGCCTGTCCAGAAGACACACCTAAATTGTAGTTTCTCTTATTGTCATAACCATGACTCCCTTTTGAAGAAGGGTGGGAAGGAAAAATGTGGGGGGAGGGGAAGGAGAGGTAGGATAAACTAAGTCTATGTCTACACAGCAGCCTAAATGTGAAATAAGCTACACAAGCTGCGCTATGCAAATTGCTTGTCCTATTACTAGTTTATTTCAAAATAGGCTATTTTGACATTTGGCGCTGTCTAAACAATGTCAAACGTCGAAATAATGTGCCAACCGAAGCATCCCTTACTCCTGCAACAAGGAGTACAGGGAAGCCAAAATTGCATGCCCATTATCTCAAAAACTGTTTTTAAATGACAGGAGCATGTCAAAGACACAATGTAGCTATTTTGGGATACCTGTGCAACCCCAAAATAGCTCTGCGGTGTTGACATAGCGCAAGAGACTGGCAACTATGAAAGACTGAACAATGTTTTTAATTATCAAAATTCTATGCCGGTAGGATCAGCACATGTTGAAAAATGTAGTGTTTTCAGCAGCCGTTTAGGTCTGGTGGAAGACAGATTTCCAGCTTTCTGAATTGAGCAGTGGAAGTCAGGAGGCTGGGAGTCTATCTGTGGCCCTGACACAGACCACGTAATGTCTGTCTACGTCAAATGCAGTGTGTGGAGTGTTCAGAATGGGCTAGGGGAATGCGCTAGTAGATGTGCTTTGAAAACTGGAGTGTTTGCAAGGCTACAGTAAGAGTTTTGAAAACTTAGCTCCTGCTTTGCCTGCATAATTTTGCCTGTGCGCTTTGAAACTGAGTATGATTTCCACAGGGATTTTCAAGCATCATCCTTCACAAAGTTGTGGTGCTGTTGCTGTGCTCACCCTGTGCTAAAATTTTCTTGTTCTTGATCCTATCCCTGTCCAGAGTGTTCATGCTGGATAACTTAATGAAGCAATATAGGCATACAATGTATCAGAAATACCAAATAGCTATTGGAAATATGTTGCAGAATAGGACGTATGTCACTTAATGGACTTTCATGCTCATATCGATATATTTCAAATACCATGCAGTGACACTTCAGGAAGCATGCATGGCCACATGTATCTCAGGTCATCAAACATACTGGTGAACCAGGAACACAGTCACCTTCATTATAGTAATTTCTATGCCTGGACTAAGGGACAGCTGTTGTTCTGGTGTGGGCAAGCACTGAGAATGTTTTCTTCAAAGTCTGTCTTTCATGGAAACTTTTGGTATTCCATCAGAGGAAATTTTTCTTCTGAGTTACACTTGATGTAGTTATTTTGGTTCCACTTAGCACATAAAGTCCTGATGTCAAACAAAGTTAGATTCTTGAGGAGGTCGTCTTACTCCTGCGGTGGACAATGTTTTCTCCTACTGTGAGCTTTCGGTGGAGCTTCCATTCTGTTCTCTTCAGTTGCAGAAAGTATGAAAAAGCAACAGAATCATTCAGATGAAGTTGGTTTCTTTGGGGATAATTTATGAAAGCAACAGGCAACCAAAAATGTTTGGCAAATTCTTCCAGTTAAGCCTGTTAAGGAAATAATAAGGGCATGTTGATAGTGCACTTGGGTGCCTGCAGAAGGAGTTGCTGTATTGCTGGTGTTGTAACTGTTAGATTCACCAGCAGCCCGACAACCCAATACCATCCTTTCCAAGCCACACCAAGTAGCTTGATAAATATCTCTCACATTCATCCTCCCTATTTTCTAGGCAGGGTATTTACCTGTTCTCTAATGGGAAAGAGGATTTAGTGAGGCCATAATTCTTCCCTGGATCCAGCCAGGACCCAATATACTCTGCAACTGCCAATGATCAGAAGAACACAGGTGACAAACTCCCTCTTGGGGTAGTCAGGTAGAAAGTTCCATCTGACAGAATTATTCTAGATATGGTGGGAAGGAACAGAACCACTGAACCTAGAGGAATCCAGAATCATTTATTGTGTTAATCTGTTGGCTGCTGGTTGAAACATCTGCTCTTTTACTGTCTTAAGCTATATTGGAATAGGAGTACTCTTATGCGAAAATAAAGGATATCTGTACAGAAACTTGCACTGGAATAATTAAAGATGTGAATTACATCTTATTCAGTTGTTTCTGTTACACTTAGCAGGTATACTAGCCCTGATTTCCTGGCGCATACACCATGGGTTGAGCCATTCTCCTATTTAAAAAATCCTCAGCTCCTCAGTGTTCAAATGTATGTAATGTTTTGCTGCTTTAATGTTCTACAGCAATGGCCCAAAACACTACAGCAGCACAATGGTAGGCCTTATCCTTCAGGAAAATTTGTATAATATATTTTAGTGTTGGGTTAGTTAATGGGCCTCTTGAAATATCCTCTTTCTGTTTATTGTAGCAGCAGAGAAAAGATAAGAAAATGTATTTCTTAGAGCTATTTGGGAATTTCTTTCTTTCTGAAGGAAATGTTAATGAAAATGAAAACAAGCTACATTTTTAAAAGAATCTGTCAATTTTTGTGAAAAATGATAATGGAAAAAACAAATATTATATGCAAATCCTAAAATCTTTTTGGCTTTAAAGATATCAGCTTTCTGACAATACAATCAAAGATTTTAAGAAAAGTGGGCACTTTCCATTAAGATTTTTGTTGTGTCAGAAAATCAGCTTCCTGTCAAAAATCACAAATCTCTGACCAGCCTTCAATTCCTGGGGTAGAAAGCCTGGAGTGTGAAGCACTGTGCCATTGTGAATAGGCAACTTTCCAAAAACTTTGTGTATGTAGCTGGGCAGAGGGATTCTGGAGTAAGGGAAGATTTGTCTAAGTTAAGCTTTTGTGATGAATGTTTGTCTGGAGTATTGGCTGGAGGTTTGGCTTTGAGGTATGTCAGTTTATTCACCTGCAGCTGAGAGTGTACACTTGTTCGGGGAGTGAGAGATCAGAAAATCCCTAAAGTTCTATAATAGCCTAATTGATATGACCTAATTTGAATGGCTGCTAAGGGGAAAGACAAGACACTGAAGACACAACATCAATCTGTGGAGCTTGCAGACGGTGAAAATTAAACTCTTCAGAGATGATTAATTTGGCATTGTAGTCTTTACAATATCGAGGAGTTAGTATTATTAATTGTATCTGACCCAACCATGACCTGTGCCAAAGGTGTGAGTTCCCTGGAGTACAGTGTCGCCATTAGCTGGGTGAGAAGCGCCATTATAAATATCATTACCTTTGGACAGTCTTAAGAGGACGCCGAGAAGAATGTGTGACCATAGGTGAATGCACTTACTAGCTATCAAATGCCCTTTTATAAACCATTTTATTAAGCAGATAAGTAATGCCACAACTACTGAAACATACACAGAGACAGAAACAAACCTTGTAGTGTCCTGCATTAGTGATGTCACACTTACTTTCCCTGGGAACCATTGAGGTGAAAAAGATAATTGTCAGGTGCGCGTTCTGGAAAGCATTTCATGATGGGTTTCCCCATGCAGTTATACTTTTATCCCGAGTTTCCTTTTTGTTCACTAAGCTTGTTTTTCCCAGGACAGTCCCTTATTTAAGCTGTCCCAAAGACATCCTGAATTTTTTAAAGAAAATGGGCAAATTATTCCATATTTTTGGTGCTCCTATTTCCTGGCACCCCAGGGAGGCAGTCCCCACTGCCAGCGAGCTCTGCCATGGGGCAGCCTCTTCATTCTCTGGCACCCCCCTTCTGGGAGGTTGTGGAGCCCCCATCCTCTCATCAGTGGGCTGCAGAACCCCCATCCCCAGTGCCTCACTGTGCGGCAGCTGCTCCCATTGCTGAGGAGCCCTGACATGGAACAGCAGACCCCATCCCTGGAGACTGGAGTCCAGTATTTGCTGTAGGGCAACATGGTCACCCTAACTATGCTATTCATGAATGTCAACCCCCTTTTCCTTATTTGCACTTCTTTATCCCCTGAATTTCTGAAAGGCTAACCCCAGTCCCATTATTTGCATTAATCTCTGCATCAGTATAACTTGAGATGGTATAACTTGAGTTATTACTTGAGAATCCCCCAGAATGTTACCATTGGCAATGTACAAGTATTAACTGGTACATAGCAGTACATTTTGCAAGTCTCTTGCTTCATAACTTCCAGAACATCAGAACTTATCACAGCTTTAGTGTAATCTTGCACTTTGTTGACACAGGATTCTCTGTCAGTTATCTGGCCATGCCAACTTATTTCACACATGGCACCTTCTGCAGCTGAGCAGAGTGGTTGGAAGGAATAGACAAAAGAAACAATTGTCAAGGGCCCAGTGATTCAAAGGGGCCCAGTCCCAGCTGCCACCACTGCTACTGCAGCAGCAGTGGCCAGAGCCCTGGACCCCTTTAAATTGCTACCGAAGCATCATTCTGTGTGGCTCTGAGAGCAGGGGGCAGTGGGAGGGTGGTGGCATGTCCCTTCTGCTCTTGTCTCTGCCCCTTTCTGCAGCGCAGAGCCAGCTCCCCGCCAACCTCACACACGCACCTTGTTCTGCGGCCTGCGGTGGCTGTCAGTCCTGTTGCAGCCAGGCTGTGTATCTTGCAAACCTCAAGGCCTTGTGTCATAGCCTTTTCTTACTAATATATCTTATTGGACATACACAGTTGTTAATGCTATACCACTATGGTGTGATCATATCCATATTTTACCCCTTAAGCCTACAACTCAAATTAAGCGCATTACACTGCCATTGATTACATAATTGCATGATTATATATCTACAGTGTTTAGTGCTCCCTTTACCTGTAACTAGTTATTTTTCATGTTTTCATACATTGTGGTGTTTGGTGCCTGAATATATGGGCTTCAAAGATGGAAACGACTTAGCTCATCGCTGTCTTTCCTTTTACTCCCTACTTCTACACTCCCTTGAGCCGTGCAACTTGACACTGCTTTCATGTTCCTCTCGTATTCTGAACCCTGTGCAGCCTTCTACATGACAGTCCCCCTCCGAAGGTACTACCCCATGCCTTCGCTTCTCCTCCCCTGGCTCACAGGCTTATTGTCCTCCTGAATGAGACAGTTTGGCCAGGAGATGTCTGTCACCCAGACAAAGAAAAAGAATCTATACAGACATACTTGGGCATGCTGTCCCTTGACATTATTCCTGGTAGCATCATCGTAGTATTTGCTGATCATTTTGGCTGTAGCTGTAAGACCTAACAGAGGGGGAGGCAGCATCCAAGGGCCACTGACAATGGGTGTATGTTTGTGTGTGGGGGGGGTCCTGTCACACTTAGGAAGTTTCTGTGCCCCTGGGAAGTTCCCTGAGGCAGCATCCATGCAGGCACCTCTAGACTGAGGCTGTGTCTACACTATGAGATAAATTTGGATTTAAGGCAGTCGATATTACCACGTAACTGTCTTCACTTTAAGCACCATTAGCTCGATTTAGGGAGCACTTACATTGAGATTACAATATCATCGTTACCTGATGGGTGTAGCATTAAGCTCGAATTCAAAAGTTTGATTAAAGACCAGTGTGGAAGCGCCACGTCTTAAAATCGAGTTTATTAGCTTCTATAGGTGTCCCACATGAAACCTACTATGCCCCTTGGTGCTCTGCTCTGTCCACTGCTCTCCAGGTGCACAGGAATTAGTCTTCAAACCGTGACCAGGAAGCCTGTGGCTGTGGGCTCATGTTTGTAGAAGAGCCTGAGAAATGTCTTCTTTTTCTTTGCTATTACAAATAGGCCCTGCAAGGAGTTTGTGGTTCTTTCTCTACACTTTTTTTTTTCTGTGCTGCCTCGTGCCAGCCACTGCCCTGCCGCATCACATGGCAGCAAGGCTGTTGTGGGGGCTGTGCTTGCATAAGAGGCCGAGAAACTTCTTCTCAGCAGTTTATATTTGTCTGCAAACCTCCTCCCTCCCTCCCCTACAGGTGCCGTACAGTTGAGGTCTTTCCCGTGCTCAGCTACATCACGTGGGTAGTCCCCAACCCAATAGAAGGACATGCCTTGCTGTTCAGTGCTGACCATACTGCCAGGCACCACCATGTCTTAGTTTGTGCGCATTCAGGGCTCTAAGGGTGGGAAAGAATTTCAGGGGCTTTCAGCTGTTGGGGGGAAGTCTCCCCCAGTGACTAAGATATTCAGAGGCTTGCTGCTGCCAGAGGGAAGTCTCCCCCAGAGTCTAAGATAGTCAGGGGGACTACTTCGACTGGCCCCCCACTGACCCCTCCCGCACACTGTCAGCAAGGGACCAGCAGGCTTGCAGCTGCTGAGGGGAAGTCTCCTCTGGCAGCTAAGATATTTGGGGGGGACTAATTCAACTGCCCCCTCCACACTGAGCCGCCCCCAGCAGGGGGCCAGTGGGGCTTGCAGCCCCTGAGGGGGAGTGTCCCCCAGTGGCGAAGGTAGTCAGGGGACAACTTCAACATTCCAACCAGCTCTGCAGCTTCAGATCACAGCACCCCCCCCCCACCAAAAACATTTTTGGGAGCTTGCTGTCCATTTCAGACACCTGCTGGTTTGATATTTCCTGTTATAAAATCTTTTTTTCCTCACATTCCCTATCTGTTTTCATGTTTTCACTCGCCCAAAAACACAGTGGGGACGGCAAGTTGAGATTCCTGATTCCATTATAAGCTCAGTGTACGATATTTCACTGCCATTCTGTGCTGGCAGTGTCTGTGTAGTGAAGTGGGAAGACAAAAATCTTTTGTCCTAGACGTTTCTATCCTCTTTCTTCTAACTTTGAGAATACAGTCGGGGATTGAGTGCAGTCATGGGAAGGGGGACACTTAGTGGATGGCCAGTTGAGAACACAGCTTGTGAATAGAAGCCTTATAGTGCACTGGAAAGCCAAAGAAACCCCCCTCAGCAACTCTCTTTTTTCAAAAACTTCCCTCTCTTCTCTCTGTTCAAGCTTTTCAGGGCTCCTGTGTTATTTTCACAGACCAGATGCAATCACGGGGTGGGGTGGGGGACATCCAGTGGATGGCCAGTTGAGAATTCAGCTACAGAAGAAAGAGATTTCTGTAAACTTTTTTTGCTATCTCTGTGGATGCCCGACTTGTCCTTCCTTCCAATGGGAAAAATGGATGTTTGCTTACCACAGGAGGGGAATGAGGAAAATGCAATGTGGGAAAATGAGGACAACGATCAGCGAACACACCCAGAATGCTACGGGGAAGAGGGAACTGTGGGATAGGTTCCCACAATGCATTACTGCTACAGTTGAAGTTTGCCAATTGAGTGTGGCAGCAATAATTCGACTTTGTGAGGAGCACATGGCGAGGTGAGGATTGTCAAAATCAAATTTATGAATTCCAGAATTACAAAATTGATATTACTATATTTGAATTTATCTCATAGTGTAGATGCAGCCTGAATCTGGTTTCAAGCCTCTTTGACCATTGGGGGGAATCCAGAAATGGGCAGTATAGATTCAATCTATTCTTCCACTTATGTAATACTTCTATTACAAATGTGCTGGCCATTGAAAACTTGCAGCTTGCCTGAGCACCGAAAAAGTATCTTTTGTGTAACAGTAATTAGCCACTTTTGGAAGAGAGATATGTCTTTAAATTCATAAGACCACATTATTTCACTGGAAGTATGTCAGATTATATTTCATCACATAACGTGAAGTGATCTGTGGCAAATCAGAGATATGCATAAGTAAATCAAGATTTGTTTCTCTTTCTGAAGCCAAATTAAACGATTTGATTTCAAGTATGAAGTTGATGTATTGAGTATCAGTTCACAGGTGGTAAATAACTTGTATTGCCCACAAGTCTGATGGTGTACTTACTGTGTGGTCCATCTTAATATCCCCACAAACTGTTTTATAAGGTAATCTTGACTAACGAGTCTGCAGCATTGCGTGGCATATATATTTTAAGTATGAATTGGTTGTAGATTTTCCAAATAGCATGGTAATATTTTATCTGCAGACAGCTCATATTTTTAACAGATACTAAATATTTTCTTCTTTTTCTGTGTATAGGTTAGGTAGAGAATGCATTTCTAACTTATAAACAAATGGGCTAAATGTGTGATATTTGATCAGTTCTAAAAGAGTAGTTGAACATGCAGTGCCTTTTAATATAACTGAGCCTTTTGTTCCATTAGAGAAAATGACTTAATTGGTAACAGAGAATTTTCAAAAACATATAACTTTAACTGGCCTTTTACAAATAGAATTGGGATTTCAGGGAGGTGATTAGTGTGACTTAAAGGGTCTTTGTGGCAGATGAATAAATGGCTAAATGACTTTTTTTTTTTTTGGCCGTCCCAGTTAGTGCAGTTTGCTTTTGCCAGCAACTAGAATTTTATGCTTTCACATATAGAGATAAAAATCATCTCAATAGGCAAGTGAACCTATGTCGAATCATCTCATTTGCTCAGAGATATTCTGTGTATGAATTTTCATTGCAAATAAGTATCTCTGTCCCTTGAAATCCATCTATTTATTGCAGTGACACCTACTGCTGAGAGAGCTGATCCACAACAGGATCGGTTACTGTTAAACTTGGCCAACAAGCAGCTTATGACTCAACCAGCAGATGTTTCTGCAGCTTAGGTCAAAGGGAACTTATGGACTCAGTTGTGTTTTTTTTTTTTTTTTGCTTTACTCCTAGAATTAAATGCCAGGAAAATCAACACCAGGTACAGACAGTTGACCTGACCAGTAGCTGTAGGAACTGAAGTAAGGCCCTGAGGAGTTGGAAAGACTAAAGAATTAGTCTGTTGAGCTAGTGTGCTGGCTACAGTCCAGTAGTTTCAGATGACTGACTATCTGATTGTACGCCTGGATTTTAATAATGATTTTGTGTGTTGATTTGATGATTTGTATTGAAGCGTATGCTCTGGACAGGTGCCCCTATGAACAACATCTCACTAGACTATCTCATGTATTTCACAATCAATCATACTTTGGTCTGTCTTGCATATGTGCACTTTATATTGTATTTAGTTTTGCACAAAAGTAAATCCTAAGCCCCTACGAAACCGAAATAAAATAATCAACACAGTGCTGTGTCAGTTGTGCTTGGATTTAAATTGTTTTTACATGTATGTGAAATGAGTTCTGTGCTCTTAACCCTTTCCTGTTCATCCCCTTAAAATTGGAAGGACATTTGATACTAGCCTAGCGTCCTGCCCAAGCCAATTACATTTGCCTTTAATAGTAGTTTGCTTGTGTCTGGACTGCAAGATTGAAGCTATTATGCCTATATGCTGAGATGATATAATCAGTTACAGTATTTTAGGTTTACAGCTCTTTTTTCATAGCATAGTGTCCTCAGATAGTAATAGGGGCTCAAAACACTTTTAGTTTCTGTGGTCACAAGATGTATAAAACATGATGAAGTGGAAATAATTTATAAATTTTACGGTAACTCCCAGAGTTTTTTATTTTTACAATATAACATTACAGTCGGAGCATTACAAGCTTAATTTCAAGGCTATTCTGTCACCTTTTAGATTAATCAGTTCAACTGAATTGTTAGATATCTGCTGTTGACCAAGATTAGGAGAATTAAACCACTTTCACATTCTGAATTATATGGAAGTAAAAGTTAATGCATTTATGAAAAAAAAAAAAACCCACAGATTTCAATTTTGTTGAATGTTCCACAAATCCAGCTCCAGTTTTGAATCTTGGCATTATTATGACTCTTGTGAAAATAAATTACTGAAAATAAATTAAAATGTGAATGGTTGCTTATGAACAAAATAAATCTTGAGAAAAAGATGTATAAAAAAAAAAAGAAAGAAAGGAAAAAGACGCATCAAACCTCAAACCTTCCCATAAAACAACCAAGAGCAAACAACAGAACAGGATTCTGAAAAATAGTTTGGCGTTACTGAACTGTCAGCACCATTTATTTATCTATCCTATATTTGGATCCTACCTTTTAAAATGTACACAAAATTAATAGAATAAATTAAAGAGAAAAAGACATTTTTGCTAAGTTACATGTAACAAGTTTTCTGCATTCTTCTAATTTTTCTTTTTTAATATTAGAGTCAGATTTTGAAGTGTCTGTCCCCTTCTCTCAATGTCTTGTAAATCACCATAGTTTATAAATGAGGATCTTGATTGTCTCATAAGCCTTCATTTGTCAGTGAAGGTTCAACATGTCCTGCAAACTAGAAAGTTAGCAACATTATTTTAGAAACTAAATGCTCTTCCCTATTCAGAATGGAAAAATGTAGCCTCATAAAAGTTTTTTCTTATTTTGTTAATGAATCTAATTTTAAGGTAATTTGGGAACCCCTTATTATAGTCCATAATCTATAGAAATTACCCTGAAAGCATAGGATCATATTGTAACATTCTCTTCAAAGCAAAACACCAGCAGCTGTACTCAGTAAAGAGTTTGGTTACTCAGTGCTATAATATCTAGCCTGTAGTTTTGTCATATGTTTTCTTTTGTTTTTATGATATTATTGATAGTTTAGTATTGGAGACTGGTATCAATCCCCATAAATGTGCTGTTTAATCTCCATTCTCAAACTTCAACTCCACTGACCTAGTTGGCTCCTGAATTACTAAAATGGGTTTTAATAACATTTTCATAATTATACAAAGCTATCCTGTGTTGAAAATCAACACTTTCTTTGCATTTTTTCAAGAATACTCCTTTGCCCTGATATTTCTTAAATGTAATATATTAAAAATGTATATAATCAGGGCCAGATTCTCTCACTAATGTAAATCTGGAGTAGCCCTACAGAAGTGAAAGAAGTTTGAAATAGGTATAAATGCAAACAGAATCTGGATTAATTCTTTTGTGTGTGTTGTATCAGATTGGATAGTGATATAATGATGGTTTTACATACATAAATGAACCCCCTGCCACACACATTTCAGTTAAGATTTAACTATTTCCACCTACGTCTTTTAGTATTGCATACAAATCAGTCAAAGAAGAATAGGTCAACCACACTGCCTTACTATTTATGTATTAATCATTGTGCAAATAAACCACTCCATATCCTACCCACCCTCAGTAATATTTGTGATGTAATTTGTTTGGATGCCCAAATGTCACCAGTGTTGATTGTAAAAGATGAAAAAAATGTACTTGCTCAGCACACCAAGCTCTGGGCTAAAATGTAAGCATGAAATCTCTGGTTTATTTTTGTAATAATGTTTACAGCTGTTTAATGACCCTGAAAAGGTTCAGTAGTCTGGTGTTCTGTATTTCTTAACAGGAGTGTATAACAGCCTTAGTTAAACAGTTTCAGCTACAACAATAAGAACAATATTTAATAAAAATTCAGCATATATTTGATGATGTTTTCTCAGTGATACTTGCTGATAAGTCACTTAGAATCAAAAACGTCTGTATAGTTGATGATCTAAAATTTGTCAATAGACCAGAAGGTGTAAGATATACTCAAAAGAATATTTCTAATGGGAAAAATAAATTCTGTGGGCTAGATCCTGAAAGTAGTATATAGTTGGGAGTACTTTTACACACCACAGTGCTTAAGGATCAGGACCTGAAAGAGCATATTATTTAAAGATGCAGCCTAGTAGACCATTTCTTCTAATTAACTTTGTCTGAGATATAACAACATCACAGAAACGTGTTTAAAGTGGCAGTTTTCTTTACTATGATGAAAACAGGAATTCTATAGTGGGTCATTGTACAATAGGAACAGCCTGATAACTGAACTTGGTTTGTTCTATTTTCAAAGGCTAAAGCTGCGTAGTTTTAAAGCTATTTATTGTCTGGGGGATGGAAAGGTTTTGATTCCAGCAGAAGAAAGCCAGACTTTTCATGTTAAATTATTGTGAGTGCTGATGACAGGCATTTCTGGTGTCATCATTGTTTTAAATCCCAGCAATCCATTTCAACTACTTAAATATAATCTGTGCGTTCAAATGAAATGGTTAAAGTCAGAGTTTTAGTTATTGATATTACAGAAAAAAGTCTGCAGGGCAAAAATGTGAATGAAATCAAAATAGCTGTTGGCATCATCAAAAGCAATTGAACAGCTCACTGTACCTTTCTATGAAAGTATTTTGGTAATACAGATCTCCACTGGTGGGTTTCATACACTGTGAGTACCCTCAGCGTAAAAATAGGAAATTGGTCAGCTCAAGTAGAAAACTGCTGCTGCCTCATGCTTTCATTAGCTAATTACTCAGGGTTCAATCCTGCTCTGCCATACATGGTATCTATTGCAACATATACTGTTAAGTGATAGTTGTTCTCTAGCACACAACATGGTTCAAATTCAGCATCTAGGACTAGGCAACTTGCTTTAATTTAATTTATCTTTATGTATAGACAGGAAGTGAGGTTCCTTTTAGCATTAGTGGGGCCAGGTACTGGGCAGAGCTCTATGCATTACTGAACCGGCAGGATAGGAGAGAGCTCTGAGTTTGACAAAATAGATAGAAGTCAAAAATTGTACTAAGTAATTTTCAACAAACCAAGTTTCACTTTCTTAGTTTTAGTTCCTCCAGTTAAGCATTGTCAGTATTAACTCATGATTGGAATGGAAAATCTCACACAAAAGGAAGTATTGAGTCTTTGTATAATATTTTGATGAGCAGGATAAAACCTTGTCATAGGTTGAGTTTAAATCTCATTGAGAATGATAGGTGTGAATATATCATTCCCATAACATAACTCTTAAGTTACTCACAAGCCTCCACCTAACAAAAAAGGATTATGTGGATCAATTCAGGAGTTTTGGACTGTGTGAAACAGAGGACTTTGGGGTCAGTATTGTGTGTGTGTTTATATGTGTGTGAGTATAAAGAATCAACAACAAGAAGTTCTGTGGTACTTTATAGACTAACAGATATTTTGGAGCATAAGTTTTTGTGGGCAAAGACCTGCTTCATCAGATGCATCTGTCTTGGTGGGTCTTTGCCCACGAAATCTCTCTAAAATATCTGTTAGTCTGTAAGGCACTGCAGGACTTCTTGTTGTTTTTGAAGATACAGACTAACTAGTCTACCTCTTTGATACTATACAGAATCAGAAAGTGACAAAAAAAGCCTGAAAAAATCGAAGCAGTGCCTGTAAGCACAGTGTGACTCAGGGAGAAGGCAAAGAGAGCACTTTCTGGTCTGGTGCTGGCTAAAGAGGCCTGGAGATGTACACACGGAAGCTATTCTACGGTCTTGGCTCTTTTTGCATTTGGAAAAACTGGACTTTATATGTCCTTGGTAAATAAAGATTTCATCAAGGAAAATACCCCAGTTCATCAATCAACTAGAACGTCCCCAAGATCACTCTGGCCAAAAAAGGGAAACACATACTTTACAGTGGATGAATTTGATGGTGTCTGGAATTCCATTTTTATTTTGATTTGGGTAAATACTCAGAAGTTTGGCTGCTTAGTTAAGCACTTCTGGTTTTGGAGAATTAAGTAGTATTACAGGAATCAACTTTCCCTGTCAGTTTTCCTGAATTTGGTGAAAGTTTTGTATGTATTAGTGAAGAATTAAAAAACAAAAAAATTCCATCCCAGAATTTTCTGTTGACGAATTAAAAATTTATATTCAGAACTTCCTCATGACATTTGTAGTTTGTATGCCTCATGGCCCCATTCTCTTCTGTCAGCCAAGCATCCTCATTGGACTACATTTCCCATCGGGCCCCATGTCCTCCTCCTTGGCTGTGCTAGTGCAGTGCATCATAACAGATGTAGTCAGACAGCAGATAACATTAGCTCATAGAAGAGAATGGAAGCATGAGGCATCTTGGCGACATGTCCAAAGTGAATTTTTCTGAACTTTAAGATGTTGAATTTTGTAATGAAAAGCTGCAATTTCCTGTCGAAAGCAGACAGTTTTTATAGTACATGCCGATTTGAGTAGAGTAGGTGGGAGAAAACCGCATATCAGGGCAGTTTCTTGAGACCTGACTCCTAGTGGTTTATGGGGACAATGGATGAGATAGGAAGAATGGAGCTTCTAGTTTGAGTCATTTGTTTGAGGTCTGTAATGAACAGAATGATAGATAATGGATGGTGTTGTTTCTGTATGGCATATGGCTACAGTATGAGGCGATGTGGACCTGGTAGCAAAATGGGGACAGACACATACATGTGATTAAGTGGCAGGCAGGAACTTCAACATAGGGGAGGGGTTCCACCCACCCACTGCCTATACTATTGTAATTGGTGTCGGGCAGACTCAAATCTGGGATCACTAGAGCTTAGTGCAGGTGCCTCTACAGCTTGAGCTAAGGCCAACTGGCTCACAGCTTAGGCTGCATGGGACACATTCTTTCTCTGTGAAGTGGTCTAGGTACCACTACATGGGACAGTTAACCACACATAGATGTGTGTGGGTTACACTATCCTTAACCAGGAATTTAATTAGTTACAGGGTGGCGGTTACCCATATAACCCGTAACTAGCACTAGGTATGGGTCTCCTTAACATTTAACTTATAAGATGAGAGAGCCTCTCCCCAGCTTAACTCAGGACTCTCTACAATTGTCTCCCCCTTCACCCCCAACCCCAAAAGAGCCACAAGATCTGAGCTCATCCCATAAAGGACAGAAGGTCGCTGTATTTCAAGACTCATCACAAAAATCCCAGCCTTTTACCTCTGGGAACTATTCATTCTATTCTCTTAATTGCTCTGAATCTGCCCTGAAGTTGTGATGAGTAAACAATTTCACCCCAGTGCTTCAGTTAGGACCTTTATGCGTTCCTGCTTAACCTACTGTGGCTTGAAGATGCTGTGAGGAAGGCAAAAAAGCTTCCTGGTCCTCTGCCATTTGGCCCATGGGAATAAAAATTCTTTCCTGACCTGCCCTAAACAGGTGATCAGCTAGACTGCAGCTTCTGTCAGGCCTGGTTCCCATTCCTAGCTGGGAGGTGAGTCAAAGTGAGTTTCTGGAAAAGGACTGAAAGAGGCTGCACATGTCAAGTGGGGAATGCTGGTCAACCAGCCTTCCTTCCCTCCTCCAGACAGCCATGCAGTGCCAGGAACTCCCAGGGGGAGGAGATACCTACTATTGCTTGGCAAGTGTGGGGTCAGAGAGCTCTAAAGAGGATGGAGAGAGGCTCTTCTCAGTAGTGATGGATGGCAGAATAAGGCGCAATGGTCTCAAGTTGCAGAGGGGAATGTGTAGGTTGGACATTAGGAAAAACTGTTTCACCAGGAGAAGGTCTTACCTGTAGAGTTGGTTGAATCTCCATCCCTAGAGGCTTCTAAGTCCCGACTTGATGAAGTCCTGGCTGTGGTGATTTAGTTGGGGTTGATCCTGCTTTAGGCAGGGGGCTGGACTCAATGACCTCTTGAGTTCCCTTCCAGCCCTAAAAATCTATGATTCTAAATGTCTCCCTCCCTTGCTGCTGGGACTGTTTGCCTTTCACCACCAACTCCACTCCGTCCTCCCACCTGTTCATGTGGGCAGGTGCAAATGTTATTGGGTTTTGCTGTGAAGGGTCATATAAACAGGAAAGAGGCTCTACGTTCACAAGAATTATAAGATCAGAACTTGTGGTGACCACTGGAAACATCTGTGAGGTAGGGTGAGTTGGGGATTTCTGGTGGATAGGTAAGATGTTGACATAGAGTTAAAGCTGTTTGCTGAAGCTTAACTGCATATTTCCTGCCTTTCAGACCATTTAAAAATACAGCTCTGAGTGCATATGATTTTTGCCTGGTAATTTCCTTTTCTTTTTTTTTTTTGTTTGATTTGTGAGTTTGTTTGTTTAGAAACTACTGTGAAATGGTGATGCGCAGTGAAAGCATATTGTGTTTTCCAAGCTCTTTGATTCCTGTTGGTGGGACCTCCTGTGCTCTTCAAGCTGTGTGTGAGTGGCAAGTGGATGATGAATTTGGAAATGAAGGTATTATATGTGCTGGCATGTGAGTGAGGAAGAGGTACATGAGGACTATCACTGAAAAAATTACACCGTCAGTGGCAGAAGTAACACTGTGTGCTTTGTCACAGTGTAAGGATTACACCTACAGCAGGTATGGATGTTGAAGTTTACACCAGAGGAGGTTCAAAGGCAAGGGTGAGAGCTGGGCAATAAATAAAGCTATGAGATAGATCCAATAATTGATTGAAGTGATTTGGATCCCATTGCCCAAGCTCTTGCTGCCAAAACTTCTAATTAGTTAATTCTGTGTTCCTTCTAGGCCCCCCTCAGTCCCTTCCCCAGCCTAGCTGTTAACCAAAGATCCCACAGCCTCTGTCTCAAATCTGCCCCCTACCAGAGCCCCCAGTCTCTGCTCCTCACATACACCTGCACACTTTTCAAGCAAGGTGTTGCAAGGCTGGGGTCAGGAGGAGCTGACCCATTTTTATGCAGGAAGGTGAGGAGGGAGCAGGGTCACCTTGAGAAGCTGGTTTCATACTGCATCCTGCCCTCCCCCATCCTGCCCCCCGCCCAGCTGCCTCTCCTGCATGTCTCCTTAGGAGCTGAGAGCAGTTCAAGGGTAGGGGAGGAGGGAAAAATTCTTCCTATCTCCTGAAGTAGCTCTGATTGGTTGCCCTTCCCTCAGAAGTGGGGAGGTAAGGAGAGCAATTAATCATGAAGTGTTTTCCTGTGGGCAGGGCTGAATATGGTGTGACCGTTGGAGCCTTTCCTGTCATCGATAGATTGGCCCTAACAGTGAGTTACTGGCTAGAGAGGGCAGAACAGACTATGGCCTGCCAGGCAGCTGCAGCAGGAAATTGCTTAGTTTGCAGGAATCCTGTGGCGCCTCCTGTGACTGGGCCCTCAGCTCCAGACTTCCTATCCCAAGCAGTTATAGGAGCTCTGGCTCAGTGGCTTCTGATTCCACTCCAGTTGCTGTGTTATCTACCTCCATCACTCCAGCTGTAAAGCTACTAGAAGCAGCTAGACCACTGTGCTTTTTACTCCTTCTGCAGAAATCTTGCCAGTGACCGTAGTAGCTGCATTTACTGCCCTTCACAGGGGATGTGACTCTGCTGTCCTCCTCCAGTCTTCTATTAATAATTGTCTTCTGTTTTTGGCTTGTGTGAAGAGTTCCTGGTTATACTCTTGGCGGAGATATTTGGGAGTTTGGATTCATGTGAGAATTGGGATGAGATGAAGATTTCACCTTGGCATTTGGATTTTGCATTTAGCGTTGTACTTTGCCTCATTAAAATGGTTTCAAACAATCATGAAGCCGGTTTAAAAGTATGACATTTTAAATAAATTGTATGTTTTGTGTTCTTTTTATTAGCCTGGTCATTTCTGACCCTTTAGGTGCTCATAGATCACATTTTCAAGCATGTTTCTGTGACCAAGAAGGTCAGAAACCAACTACTTCAAAAATAAACCACTCTGCCAAGGAAAACTGTTTCTCACCTAATCACTTGACATCAGGACCTGGGGTTTTAAGAAAAATATGAAACATTGCAAGACTTGTATCATGCCTTCTCTGGTGGGATCTGAACATATTAGCATTCAGGAGCAGGAATTTGAAATAAAAGGGCTTTTTTCAGTAGGGAGAAAGAGGGTAAAATATGCTATTGATATGGGCTGGGGAACTGGTGGGGAGAACTTCAAAAATAACTTGTTTTTTTTATAAAATCAGTGACAAATTTTCAACTTTTCAGCTGTGGCTGCTACAATATTTTGAAGTCCCTCTTTGAGGGATACAACTACAAAATAACAAAAAGCTCAACAAATATAAAACAAAATCAAGTCGAAAAACTGTAGGTTGTAAATGACGTTTAGTGTTAACCATCAGAATTAATAAACACCACTGAGATCTGACAGAGTTTTCAAGCTTTGATAAGGGATAATGTTAAAATTGACCACCTAGTCTTCGTGAAAAAACATAAGGGCACAAATTCCTATTGATATCAACTGAATAAAACAAACTTGGAGTGTGTATATCAAGCTGTTTTAGAAAAATGACATTCTAAGAAGACTCTTAAAAAATCTCCTGGATTTTCAAATTCTCATGTCTCCAAGATGCCTTATCTGATTAACCTCAAACCTGGGGAAAAATCACCTCCAGCTAGAAACAAACACAAGAAATTTCAAACAGAAAATAGCTTATTGGAAGGTGGTGGAAGTGATACAGGTCAAAATAGACTTAATAGAAAAGCAAACAAAAAAAAAATTGCTCCCATTCACGTGTCTAATTCCATGTATCTGTGGTCTAGCGGATTGAACCCAGCATGAGAGCCAGGAATTGCAATCATTTTCTATGAAGTCTTCATTGAATAATTGAATCATTCTGTATCTGTTTCCTCACCTATGAGAGGCATACCTCTAACTAACTCAAAGATGTTGTGAGTTTATGTATGTATAGAACACTATTGTACAGAGACTAAGTGCTAAGTATTTATGTATTTGTACTTCTATGTCGAGTCTATGTATTTATTTATGAATAATGCTGAATGTTAGATATTGGCCCAAACACAAATCCTGGATCTGAACACTATTGAATTTTGGAAAGTTCTCATCTGGATACAAAAATGAACTTTGTGGTTCAGACTCGTATTTAATATATGTCAGTGTATTGTTCCTCTTTTTCTCACACAAAAACTTAACTACAATGCCAGTCATCCAGTTAAGGAAAATAAAAGAGGATCTCCCATCGAGGTTTCTCTTTTACTCTCATCCTACAAATACTTAAGCACTTGTATAAGTTTGCTGACCAACGTTGTTCTACTGAACTCTGTGGAACGATTCCCATGAGCAGTTACAAACATCATAAGTATCTGCCTGATCTGAACCTCTGATTTCATGGCAGGTAGCAAATATAAAGCAATGTGAGGTTTGGTCCCCACATGCTGCCTTTGCGGCAAGCCCTTTTGAGTTTCTGTGTCCAGAAATTAATAGGAAGTTAAATCAATTAATTAACTATTCAGCAGGAAGTGAAGAAATGTCCCTTCCAGCCCTGTGATTCTATGAATCTATGAATTTTGTAATTTTATGGTGGAGAAAATGCCAGATTATATCTGTAAACTAAACAGATATTCATGATGTTTCCATATGACCTTGTATTGATCAAAAGTCATTAATGTAAAACTTTATTTTACGGAGAACTTTATAAATATGTTTTTTCTGAACAAACTAGAGAATTTGGCAAAGGATAGAAGATTATTATGGACAATTATGCAGACCATCACTGAGTGCTTGTGTTTAACAAACAGCTTTGAGTTCTAATTTTCTGCAGTATACATACTGAAGGTACTATTTGTACTCATTACTGTGCATTGGGAAAATTATTTAAAATACTTACATGTGTAAATACTTCCTATTGCACCTTATCCAGATTTTAATTGTTTTTATCTAGTTCTATTAGAGAACTTTTTAAAATCCCTTATATCATATCTTATCCATCGAAAGTCAGAGAGATTTCTTTATCAGCTTCCAAGTTTTTTGACAAACTGAAATCTGAAGGATCTCAACAATGAATTAAAAGATTTAGCAGAAGATAACTTATGGATTTTTTGATGGGCACAGTTTCAAAATAAAAAATTAAAGTTTTGTAAAAGAAGGGTTAAATCTTAATCTTGGAGGTTTACAAAGCTGCTAGTCGCAGTCTCCTTAAAATTTAATATACCTCGTTAATGCTTACTTGCAAACACTGAAGGATTTTTATGATTATAATCATGTGTTACAGCACCTAGTACTGTTTCTAAGCAGCATACTAATCAGCTTAATGAGATATTACTGCACTTTTTGTTGACTGAAGCAAAATCCCTTTTATTGTTCTAAAGCTTGTCCTTTACTTTATTTTTTTCCAAAAACATTATCATGTTTTATTGTATACCAGTAAATATCATGCCTTAGTTTTTTTTGTCAAATCATAAAACTATCTTTCTCTTTGTAGAATGTGTAATATATTGAAAATGGTTAATAGAACTGAAAGTTATAAATTGATTTCCATATTTTGTTTTTGTTTGTTGTGTTTTTAAAAATGGAAATGGGAGTTATACATAATGTTTCTTTTTCTATAGCTTGAAAAGTAAGCAGGTACGGTTTCACGCAGGATGGGGCACACTGAAAGCTGATGTCACCTCTTTAGTAATTAGATATTGAATTTGGCAGGATATTATTTTAAAATACTAATTAATAATTTCAATCAGTAAACATAAAATAAAGACACTGTATAACTAAGACCAAATACGATCACAACACTACAGTATCATTAGCATTTAATATACTTTTTGTTTTCTACTATAATTCCTTTGCATTATGTGTGCATCAAATTAAAATATTATGTCTACATATATAGCTGATTTCATTACTTATAACTATTTTGTAGCACAAACCTAAACTATCTCCTTATTTTCAGGGATGGAGGAAGCTAGTTTGTGCCTTGGTGTTTCTTCAGCGGTATCAGAAGCTGACGCCCATCTCAATAATACCATACTTAATGGCCAGTATTCAATGAGCCAGAAGCTGCATCAGATAACTTCACAGCTCAGTCATGCCTTTCCAGAGCTTCAAAACAGGCAGAACACTGAAGAGAAGGCATCAGCACCACTAGAAGACAAAAGTCATGTGTCCATAGCAAATCAGCCAATCAGCAGTCAGATGGCACTATTAGCCAACCAGCTCAATAGAGATGTTGACACCAGTTTGAATGGAAGAGTAGATTTGCAACAATTTTTAAATGGACAAAACCTTGGTATCATGTCTCAGATGAGTGACATTGAGGATGATGCCAGAAAGAACAGAAAGTACCCATGCCCCCTCTGTGGCAAACGTTTTCGATTTAACAGCATTCTGTCACTCCACATGCGTACTCACACCGGAGAGAAACCATTTAAGTGTCCGTACTGCGACCACAGAGCGGCTCAGAAAGGCAACCTGAAGATTCACCTACGTACTCACAAACTTGGAAACCTTGGCAAAGGCCGGGGAAGAGTCCGAGAAGAAAACAGGCTTCTGCATGAGCTGGAGGAGAGGGCAATTCTGCGAGACAAGCAGATGAAAAGCAGTCTTTTGCAGCCAAGACCTGATGTGAAAGCACAGCAACATGCGCAGCCGGCACCACTTGCAAACTGTAATTTGTCTGTGCCAGCTAATCACAGCACACCTGACATTTCAAACCCTGTCCCCTCTCCAAAGCCTGTCAGCACCCAGGAAGAAGTAGTCGCACCGACTGCTGGGTTCAGATGCACGTTTTGCAAAGGGAAGTTTAAGAAGCGCGAAGAGCTGGACAGGCACATAAGGATCCTGCATAAACCTTACAAGTGCACACTGTGTGACTTCGCTGCCTCCCAGGAGGAGGAGCTGATTAGTCATGTGGAGAAAGCTCACATAACTGCAGAGTCAGCTCCAGGCCAGGGAGCCAATGGGAATGGAGAGCAATCGACCAACGAGTTTCGCTGTGAGGTCTGTGGCCAAGTTTTTAGCCAAGCCTGGTTCCTGAAAGGCCACATGAGAAAGCACAAGGATTCCTTTGAGCACTGCTGTCAGATTTGTGGGAGGCGCTTCAAAGAGCCGTGGTTTCTTAAGAATCACATGAAAGTCCATCTGAATAAATTATCTGTGAAGAACAAATCTCCTAATGATCCAGAAGTACCTGTATCTATCAGCACTATGTCGCAGGAAGCTCACGCAAACTTGTATTCCCGCTACCTATCGTGTTTGCAAAGTGGCTTTCTTCCTCCTGACAAAGCAAGTTTGAGTGAACAAAATCAGATTTATAACAAAGGAGATTTGCCTGTGAAAGAGAGAGAAGTTCTGGGGAAACTCCTTTCGCCCATTTCTGGCATTGGCCACAGTATTACTGAAGGGGATAAACATTCTTTATTGGGCTGTCTCAATCTGGTGCCTCCTCTGAAATCCAGCTGCATAGAAAGGTTACAGGCTGCTGCCAAGGCTGCAGAGATGGATCCAGTAAACAGCTATCAAGCCTGGCAGCTTATGGCAAGGGGAATGGCCATGGAGCATGGCTTTTTGTCTAAAGAGCAGCAGATACAGCGCAGCCATGAAGACACTTTGGCAAATGCTGGAGTTATGTTTGATAAGGAGAAGCGGGAATATGTGTTAATAGGAGCAGATGGCTCTAAGCAGAAAATGCCTGCTGATTTGGTTCACAGCACTAAAATGGGCAATCAGAGAGACTTGCCAAACAAACTAGACCCTTTAGAAGGCAGTAGAGATTTTTTGTCACATGGTATGAACCAGGGACTTGATTATAACATGCAAAGTCATGTTACTATGAAAGAAAAGCCAACTGAGTGTCCTGATTGTGGAAGGGTTTTTAGAACATACCACCAAGTTGTTGTTCACTCCAGGGTACACAAGAGAGACCGAAAAGCAGAAGAAGAGATCATTCAAGGTAACCTCGATGAGCGACGTGGGTCTGGAAGTGATCAAGAATCTCAATCTGTCAGCAGGTCGACAACACCAGGGTCCTCTAATGTTACTGAAGAAAGTGGAGTTGGTGGGGGTCTCTCACAGACAGGAAGTGCACAGGAGGACAGTCCACATCCTTCCTCACCTTCCTCTTCAGGTATGCTAACTTATCCCTCACCAGTTTTGACTAAGAAATCAGATGCTGTATATTAAATGATAGTAATGAAGTAGTTTATATAATCTACCAGTGTTGTTTCTACTTACAGTTCCCTCACAGTTTGCAAAGCTATGTGATAAAGCACAATATTGTGGATTCTCTTTTTGAAACTTCCTTCACACTTTGTGAATGAATTCTCATTTTATCTAGGGATATTTTTCATGGGCAAACTTTTCCTGGCCTTTCTGCTATCTCGTCAGTTATGCCGCAGGTGGCAGTGTATAAGGTCTGTGCTTTCATCAGTGAAAGTGTTACGTGGGGAGCTTCTTTTTTCGGGGTTCTAAAGCTGCTCGCTTATATCCCTGCTCTCTCTCTCTCTCGCTCTCCCTGAACTACTGCTGCCTCCAGATGGAAAGGTGAAGCAAGATTCTTTAGTTAAACTGTAGCTCTAAGGGTGTATACTATTGGTCACCAGACCTCCTGAGAGACACAACCTAGTCTCAATCCCCAACCAAATCAGTTATTTAGCTGAAACATGCACTGCCACCAGGTCACCATGCTGATAAGAACAGAAACATTGATGTTCATTTTTTGTTTTTTGTTATGATTTTGATTTGTATGCTTATTTTAACATGCATGCATCCTTCCATTTATCCCATGTGTGTTTGAAAGTGTAAGAAAAAATAGAAATTCAACTGAAACATTTTAATTGCATTGTATGTCATTTTAACTTGCTGTGTATAAAATAGCAAGGCAGATAATATTTCACTGAAGATGTCTATAAAATATTGAGTTTCCTGGTACAATTTTTAAAGTTACTAGCCTGTGACTGCTGAAATAAAATTTCCAAGTAATAACAGGTAAGATTTCTGGCCTCATCTATATTGCCAAAACCACTTACTAATGGATAGTAAATTGAAAGTTATATCTTCAGCCCTTTATAAAGAGAGCACCTCACTAATACTGTAATCATTCTGCAAGGCTAACAACAGAGGAAATCATGCCATAACAAATACTCTGTTACTAATGGCAACATTGATTTCTGCAATCAGCCATTAAGTCTAGAAAATGAAAGACAGTTTGAGGTACCTTAAGGCATTACATTGCCCACTGTTAAGGATCTGGTAGCAGGCTGTTGAGGGTAATTCTTTTTAGGTTTTTTTTTCCAGTTTTGATAAATATTTTAGTATTGGAGGAAATTCACTGTTACAGTTATTAAGTATATACCAGTTTATTTTTGTTGTTCTTGTCATGCTCCAGTATACTCGACTTCTAAGGCCAAATTAATATAAAAATAAAGTGTTAGTTTGCAGGCTTATTACAAACCAGTAAAGAAATTGTTAAGACACATAAATCTGCCCTCCACATTCCAGAGATTCCTATAGTACTTAATGTTGTTGTTTAAATACCCATGAAACACACTGTCTACTCTTACAGTCATAGCCTTGTTCACAATTTATTACTGGTGAGACACATTAGAAAATGCTATGTAGGAACAAGGATAACAGGCTAGAGCTAATTTCATACTATGTATAGCTGTCCATATTATTCTGAGAGACCTGAAAATATGCCAGGCTGAAGAAAATTCTTTTTTAACTTGTTAAAATCTTAAACATTTAAAAATTATTGTAGTTTTTTTAATGTTGAAAGTGTCACCCTTGTTTCATACCGAGTATGAACATAAAGGTGTTTGAAGTCAGTGATCCTTAAATCATTTAGCTAAAATCTGCTAGAATGCTTCTTGGGCTTTCAGAAAAGTTCAGAGGGTAACAAGAAAAAGAGAGTATCAGAGCTTGAGTTTTCTAAGTGACATTGAATTGAACATACATTTAATTGTTTTAAAAAGCTGTGGCACCTGAAAGGTAGAGTCTTTGAATGCCACATATAATGGTGCATTAAATGAATTGTTTGAGAGTCAAGAGGTGACATTGCAGGGTTATTCATAAGGCTACCTTAAGTTAAAAATATTAACTAAAAGTCTACATTTTACTAAAACCATATACTTTCACTTTTGTGATTGTTAAATCAATGCATTTAGAGACGGAAGCAAAATATATTCAATAACAACCTGTGACTTTTATACTGGAAAATATTGTTAATCGTGCGTGTTGGTTGATTCATTTCTGATTGTCTTCTTTAGTCTCCTAGAATGAAAGCAAAATAGTCTGAATATAAAATACATTTTCTTATGTATAGATCCAAGGGTTTTGAAAGTTTCTTCATCAGATGATCATATGGCATTGAGTTTTACATTAACAAAGTCCAAATATTCTTTAGTCCTGTACAATTAAATATGGTACTGCAATGTTTCTAGTGAAAGAGTTCTATCACTGTATAATGTCTGTTTTATCACTGCCTGTGAAAGATAAACCTGTAGAATACAATGAAACTAGATTTTTCAAGTAATGAAGAATTAAATAGTCATTGAGGCTTTTATTAAGAAATTACTGCAAAACACAGTTTTACAAATTTCTCAGCCTGTATAACAATGTCTCAAAACTTAATTTGCATCACTTGATTCTTTTTTTGTTGAAAACTGGGTCAGTAGGGCCTGAGAAACTATTTTTTTCAGATCTTAACCAATGAATTCTTCTTTATAAATTGGTGCTCTTAACATGATAGTAGTTCTGAATTAATCATAAAAAAACCTTTTTACACAGTGCCTCTTAGAACAGATCTCCAGAAGGAGGCTTACAATGAGTGGCAGAGAAGTCTTTGTTATCTGATGTAATTCTTTGCAAAAGGAGGATTGGGAACGAAGTGCCTGTTTAAAAATGTCTAGCTCAGACTGAGAAGAAGAAAGGGTCAAGTTTGCAATCAAACAGTTATTGCAGAGATGTGTGACTGTCACTGGCTGGGCTAATGTGGTATGCAGCTGTTTGTTATGTGAGTAAAAGAATGTTTGAATCACTGAACATGTGAAAATGACTCCAGTGAACCAGAAAATGTGTTTGTTCTTTAGCTCTCCAAACTACTGAGAACTAAGCTTAGGATCAACTGTTAAAACCAGGACCTTTGACAAATTGAGAGGTCATACTTTCTAACAGAAATGGACAAAACTAGTCACACAGATCATTTCCCTGTCTCTTTTCTTTGTCATATCTTTTTTGTTTATTTGACTTTCTCATAATTTTTTCCTTTCTGTCTCCACATACAATACAAAGAAAAACTACAGTTAAAAACATGCTTACAAATAACTGCTGTTCCATATATAGAAAGCAATGAATGTCTTGTGATCTTTTTGGATGGCTCTTGTCTAATTGCATGCATTCCAGTGAAATTAATCTTTCAGCATCATAGCAGACTCACATCAAAGTAAGGTAGATGTCCACTCTTATTTGTGGATGTTTTATTTTAAATAAAAGTTCTATTTATACACATTTTGCTTAGGAATTACTGCCTGGTATAATTAAAACTTAATGTACTAAGAAATGATACTGTTCATTATATCCAGGAGGGTAGTACCTTCTGCATTTTTCTATAATTTTGGTGTGGGGATAATTGAAGTCTTGCTAGTATGAAAGGGGTAATTGAATGCACTGACCCTCCAGTTCATTAAATAAAGTAGGCCAAGTTACATGATCAATGGAAAGCACTGGGATTAAAAAAGGAAAATAAAATACTGTCAAATATAATCACATATTCTTGTGTGTAACAGTTGATGTTGACTTTGGTGCAAATTGTTTGATCAGCTGTTTTGGAATCTTTCAGACTTCTTGTTTTTTTGAGGAAAATTCCTCCTTACACAGTATGTTTCAGCCCATATTTATGTCCATTGACAGAGTACATAAAAAGCTTTTGTACTGGACATCATTGCACAGACAGAGGACAGGCAGTGATATGATATGTTTTCTTTTTTCTTTCTTTCTCTTTTTCCCATTCACTGATAGCCATCAAACTGCTCAATGTGAACAAAACAAGCAAAAAAATGAAGTCTGAGGATTAAGATCTTCATTTTTTTTTGCTTGCGCATTCCAATTGTTCTTAAAATATTTGGCAATGTCAATTAGTAACTGAGCAGAGTTAGCTGATGAACACAATTTTCCACTAGACTGAGCACCCTATTGTTGTCGAGCTAACAGCAGATTTCTGAGGTCATTATCATTCCCTGGTAGCTTGGCCCAGCTGCTTCATGCTGCAAAAGCCAAACTTTATACGGGAGCTTTGGGATAGCATGCAGCAACAGGGGGCTGGGAAGGGAGGTATGGGAAGTTGGCTGAGAAGCTGAAGAAAGTCATTATCATCAGAGGAAACAGAAAGTGAGAGTTTCTAGGTGTTTTGAAGGAAATTGGCTTTCTAGCCTGATTTCCTGTTGCCTTTCAGCCTTTCTCCCTACCTCCAGTCCTCTTTAATATTTCAAACTGAATGACTAAGTACACCACAGCAAATCACAGCCCCACAGTTTCTTTCCCCAATCTGTACTAAGCAAATTACTTCAACTAATCTAGTGACTTAAGGTCAGAATAAAGGGTTTCAAGAGAATGGGATGCATTCCTGGTTTTTGTTCTATAAAGACATTTTAATCCATTTCAGACCTGAAAATTGTAAGCCATGAGTTCTGCTTTGACTTGCAGATTGTCATTCTTAGAAGAAGAGAAACAGAATTTTTAAAGTAAAAACAATTATTTAATGCAGATCTTTTTAACCCACACACCTTATTTTGGTTTCAGATTCAGTGAGATGCAAAGTTGCACATTTTTAAAGTTCCGCTCTTATAACTGAGCACCATATGCAGCCTTTCAGCCCCTGGTGTGGAAATGCTGGACATGCTGCTCTATGTTTGTAAGAGATTTGTGGATGCTTGAGTTGTGTGTATTAAAGCTTGTGTACATCCAGACATTTGGGAAAGTACTTAAAGCAAAGCTGCTGTGGGTGAATGCCTATATTAATCACCTGGCAAAGGTTCAGATTTTATTCTTACATAAGGCACTAAATTGCCAGCTCTGTGGAAAAGTCAGAGTTCATTTGTGGGGATCATCATTGTGGTCCCAAAATCTGTTTTTGTTTTGCACACTGTAGCTGCATCTACACGTGCACGCTACTTCGAAGTAGCGGCACCAACTTCGAAATAGCGCCCGTCGCGTCTACACGTCGAAGTTGCTAACCTCATGAGGAGATAGGAATAGCGCCCTACTTCGACGTTCAACGTCGAAGTAGGGACCGTGTAGACGATCCGCGTCCCACAACATCGAAATTGCTGGGTCCTCCATGGCGGCCATCAGCTGGGGGGTTGAGAGATGCTCTCTCTCCAGCCCCTGCGGGGCTCTATGGTCACCATGGGCAGCAGCCCTTAGCCCAGGGCTTCTGGCTGCTTCTGCGGCAGCTGGGGATCTATGCTGCAGGCACAGGGTCTGCAACCAGTTGTCAGCTCTGTGTATCTTGTGTTGTTTAGTGCAACTGTGTCTGGGAGGGGCCCTTTAAGGGAGCGGCTTGCTGTTGAGTCCGCCCTGTGACCCTGTCTGCAGCTGTGCCTGGCATCCCTATTTCGATGTGTGCTACTTTGACGTGTAGACGTTCCCTCGCTGGGCCTATTTCGATGTTGGGCTGAGCAACGTCGAAGTTGAACATCGACGTTGCTGGCCCTGGAGGACATGTAGACGTTATTCATCGAAATAGACTATTTCGATGTCGCAACATCGAAATAAGCTATTTCGATGTTGGCTGCACGTGTAGACGTAGCCTGTGTGTACTGCAGACTTGCTTCCTTTTACTCCATCGTCAAAAGGAACTTTGAGAGGCTTAAAATACTGTGGAGATGCACTGGTATGGCACTTTTAGTTGTATTATTTAATATTATTATAAATATTAATTAATGAAAATTAAAGCCCAAATTTTGGTTTCTGGTGCATTTTGTGTAAACCTGGACTAATTTCAGTAATCAATGAGCTTATTGGAATTTGGCCAAACATTGCTGTTAATAGACATGAAATAAAACATAAAATACTTTCTATTGCATTTAGACTAAAAGTTGTTGAAAGACAACACAATAAAACTATAAAAACTTTTCACTGTCTCCTTGTTTGTAGTCTAGCTGTGTGGGTCCTGGGATACAAGAAACAAAATATTGGGAAAGTAATATCTTTAAATGGGCCAACTTTTATTAGTAAAAAAGACTTTCACCACAAGTTGACACAAGAACGTGAAGAAGAACTGGATATAAGCTCTAAAAGCTTGTCTCCCAGTAAGAGATATTACCTCACTCACCTTGTGCCTCTGTCACCTTATGAAATAATTATACGTAGTCGTTGTAAAGCACATACTTTCAGTAGAGCACTGTATTATAGAACTAATGCTTTGCATTTCAGATGATTTATGTCAGGAAATCTTATTTGTCCAAAAATGTCGGTGAGTTAGCCATGCGTTTCATAGGAATGAGTCAAAGCACTGCCCCAAATTCTCTTTCTTCCTCCTCTTTTCCACTCTCTGTGCTATTATTCTTGTACCAAAGCTACAGGTGGATCATAGCGATTTTTTCCAGCAATATGTCTCAGTGGCTACAGAAAGCTGTCCCTCCCTGTTCAGACTTATAGTTCCACATGTAGGGTTATGATGATGTCTCACACACAGCAAGGACATCTGATCGTCATCTTCACCCAGAAGCTCTGCCCTGTCCATATGATGCTGGTTGACCCTGCAAACCTCAAGTATTGTTACCTAAACCTGCACTACTTTTTTAACGTTTGCACCCTGGAGCATGTTTGAAGGACATGTTTACTATGAATGGGACCACCAAATCCCAAAAATGATGATTGATTGTGGAAAGCTAAGAAATTAGACTTCCAGCCCATCAATGGCTAGCACTGCTCTGGCAATACGACTGGCACTGTGCTGATAGCAGGAGCTGAGCACTGAATTACAAGTCAGCACCTCTGGTGAAACTGATGGCCTGTTCTTCTGTCATTTGCCCTTCTTTCCTTGGCAGCACAGGGCCAAAAGAGGCCCATTGTATTCTAAGGCATAAAAGTCCTTGCTTTTCTGTAATCAAGTATATAATTTTTTCCCCAATTAATGATAAACATCTGGGAACAAAGATCTGTTTTTCCAACCCACCTGGTCTTGGTATCAGAGGAGTTTCCCCCTTAAGGTGGAGGCTGAGAGGTAGGTCCTCTACCTCTAACCTGACTGAGCCCTTGCTTCCTCAAAGAGCACATCCAAGTGCCTGTAGAGAGTGTTTGTTCCCATCTTTCATTCCTGTAGGAGTTGAGTCTGTCCTTGTCATTAGTGACTCTTCCAACTGCAGGAAAGAGGCAGAGAGAGGTTCTGTGCTGTCAAGGAAAGAAGCAAAACTCTGCCCTGGTTTGTGCCCAGTATTACTCTCTTGTCCTTCCTTCTGATTTCCTGCAGCAGGTCTCTGCTGATGATGATACCATGTTACCTCTGTCACTTGGAGTTGCTGGAGTGACATTTGTGCAAGTGAAATAAGTTCTGACTCCAACTGCATCTGACCATCAGGTACCCTTTCCCCATTCAGACATTGCGAGAATTAATGTCACTATTGTTGAGTGGTTGTAGTGATTCTGATGTAATTGACTGGGCTCATGTTAAGGTCTTCAGCTTTCTTGGAGGACCTGGTTTCCAACACTGAAGACTGTGGCTTCTAGGCCAGAGGGTCTCTGGATGGCCTATGAAATAGCTACCCTGGGGCTACAAATGAACCCTTGAAACTTTCTTGTAAGATCAAAGGTAGCAATTTAAGCAAGGTTATTTTAGACAATGCTACCAAACCTTTAGCTAGAGTAGCAGTTCCCAACCCTTCTGAGATGGCGACCCATTTTAACAAGTTAATAAGACTTTCTGACCCAAGGCAATTCAAAAAACAGGTGGGAGGGAGGGCGGTTCTCCCCTCGGAATTTTTTTTTTTTATAAAACTTTATTTCTGTCCCACCTTCAGGCTTAAACCCCTTGCAGCCCCAAAGAGCACCCACACCACCAGGCTTAAACCTCTTGCAGTCCCAAATTGCCCCCCGCCACCTCATACAAGTGCTGCTGCTGCCCCCCACTGCTCCTTTACCAGGGGCACGACCTCCACCTCTTCTGCTTATCTCCCCACCAGCCCTCCTACCCGCTTCCACTACCTGCAGCATGGGCAGCTCCCCTGAACTGCCACACTGAAATGGGGCTTAGTTTAATTGGTTTAACAAGCAGATCCATCCTGGCGGCTGTTAAACCAATTAAACTGAGTTCTATTTCAGTGTGGCATGGCAGGGACTGGGAGCTGGAGGAGTGAGTGGCAGCAGCAGCGGGAGCTGCATATGGCTTCTTAAAGAGCCCAACTGGTGACCCTTAGAAAATCTAATGGTGAATCATGTTTGGGTCTCAACCCATAGGTTGGGAATTCTTGAGCTAGAGGGACCTCTGACTAGTGGGTGGCTCCATGTGATCAGGAGTAGGCTGAAATCCTGGTGTGATGTTTACTGGTCATGCTCTCTTGCCACTTGGTGTACAGTTTGAAATACTTGAGAATTCTGTAGTGATAACCCCAGTGAAATCAGAACATCTGCCCCAGTTTGGAGCTGATTGCATGGTTCCTCCCTCTGTTTGTTCTATGGAAACTTCCATTGAGTATTTCTATAACTCCCTGTACAAACACACAAGTCTTGGCACATTCCTTTTTCTCCCCCAACCCCACCTGCTTAGGGCCAAGAGTTTGGGATGGATGGGACAGTCACATACCAATCTTTCGGGACTTGCAATACTAAAACATGGAAGGAAATAGTGAGAGAGGCATCAGACACGAACGGGCGCTGAGCCCACAGTTATTGATGATGATGATGATGAATACTAAAACCCTGTAAGAGCATGTTGAAGTGTTTCCACAGAGCTGAAGACTGGAGGGAGAGAGAAGATCCATGACTAATAGAGCACCTGTTGATTTTAGGCTCACTTCTGACTTCTCTGGGACAGATGGGGTGGTTGTAAGAGATGTATTTCCACAGGCAGCATGATTTACATATTGAACTGTAGCTGCTGTTTCTTGTTGTGACAGATCTGTGAGGAATGGGGAGGAAGGATAGTCCTATCATATTCTCAGGCATAAATGTCACTTTTCCTCAGTAAGTTTTCCCCTACAGCAAGCCCAAGTAAAGATAAGATAAGAATCTGGGGACAAAGTCTGCATTTCTAACTCACCCAGTCATGTTATCAGGCTCGACATATCCCCTGATGGCTGAAGCTGAGAGGTAGGACCTACTCTTCTCTCTCTAACCCCTGTCCATATCTTCTCTAGCAACATCTTTTAGCGACATTTAATTTTGGCTGTCCCATCCATTAGGCTTCCTAATAATTTCTTACCTGTACATCTCATAAATCTTTGTAAGTGAAAACTGAACTATTTATGTCTTATCTAACATTGGGGTGGGGGAGAGGGTATTTATCAAAGACCAAATGCATCATTTCCCCTTTTAATAATCTAAGAAAACTACACACAAAGGGATGGAAGCAAATCTCGAAAGACTTTTTGAGGCTTGTGCATAGAAAATCATGAGCATTCTTAAATACTTTATTCTATCCTTGGAGACTTTTGGAATATTGTGTATGATCTCACTGAGACCAATAGATGATTCAAAGACATTTGTGAACTATAACAAAAGCAAACAGCCATTTTTTCATCATTTGAAGGGAAGTAAAGAAAAGAAAAGAAGAAAATACTTTTAAGTATTAACTGAAGCTTGATGATGCCCACATGAGAATCATGTATATTTAAAGATGAAAAAAAATTCGAGATGTGAAAGTTGGCCATTACCACTCTGAGTCCATCCAAGAGGTTCTATACATGTTATTTAGATTTTAGGGGTAACATAATTTCAAATTATGTGTAAGTCTTTTTACATTAAGCACATTTCAATTAGAATGGTGTATTTCTGCTGTTTTTTTCACAAAAATAAATAAAAACAATGATTTTTGAAGAAAAACAATTTGCCATTTTTCCAAATGTTTTATTATTCTTGAATGTTATTGGTTTTCATAAAATAACTACAATATTAGTATAGCAGGCAACGTTAAGCCAGCATCCAACTACAGCCGTCACACAATTGTATCAGAGATACCACACTTATTTGCTGTTCTTTATAGAAGTTGTATTGTGGTTATTCAGATACCACTTTTTAATAAATATATATAAATGTGGATTTTCTGGTGGTGACCACCACTGTGTTATACTTAATAATCAGCTCTGGTTTGGTCATAAGAAATGGAAGAGGCATTTTTGATAAGGACAAACAGTACTGCAATACAAATATAAATACATTCTACTACAGGCTAAATCTCTCCAGTCTGGCAACATCTGTAACTAGCATGATTTTGGGTAGTCAGATGACCACTTACTGTGAGTGTGGCCAAGTTTACCATGGTCCCATAAAGTTTGTTTACAGTCACCAGTCGTAGCTCTCAGTGTTCTGTGCTGTTATTTAGATCAATTTTACCTCTAAATGTCCTCTAAGAGTCCAGTAAGCAGTGAAAGTGTTCGTAACGCTGTTAGACAATATTGACACCCTGTGGTCCAGCAAATTATCTCGTTCAGCACCAGTCAGGTCCCAAGGGTGACAGATTAAAGAGGTTCAACCTGTACTGGGCTTTGGTTGGCTGTATGAAGTCTGGTCACTAGGTATGTTTTATACCTGGGTAAAGAACAAATTCACTTGCATTGATGCATGAAGGATTTGGGGAAATGACATGAACTTTTAAGGAGCATGGTGTACATTCTAAATTTCAGCCAGGAAAACAAATACAACTGAACATTTCCACCAAGGATATTTTGTTTGCATTCATCTATTGCCAGACCATGTTTACATATTCACATATTCACAGAATTCAGTATATTTTGTATTCATATTTCACATAAAGAGCTTACATCTATGAAGAAAACTGGTCTTTGGTAAGCCTTGAACCACTTGGATTTTTCATACTTTGATTCCATGGGGGAGACTGTTCCAGAGGCTGCCAAGATGTAGAGGGGAAAAAAAAGCCCATAAAATTGCTGAATGAATACCAACTTTCTACCCTTTGTCTTCCACTGAAAGAACTGTGATAAGGCCTGGAGCTATTTTAGTGGCAGGTAGACTCAAAGAAATTAAAGCTGTTGATGCAGTAGATGCTCATAAGCTCTCAGACAATCTCCTCATAAATCCTCAGTGGTGAACATAACCAGAAATTTCAAAGGAAGTTTCAAATTTCAGGAAGAAGTGTAGTGAAGTGACCCTGGCACAAGTGCTGAGTCTGTTGAGGGCCATTAGCATGAAACTTGGAGCTTATGGGCATATTGGAGCAGGAACATTGAACAATCTCATCAACTATCTACTTAAAATCAAATACTTATTCATCATTATATATATATATGTATATACACAGTGGTATTTGTGCTGTTGCACATCCAAAGAACATATCACTGACAGTGGCTTTACATAGCATGAGTTGCAAAAATGATTCATTACAAAGAACTGAATAACATTGCCAATGGGAAAAAAAAAACATTGTTCTCTCTTTCAGTGTTTTCTATGTTCTTTCTTTCCATTTTATAGAAGCGTGGAAACTATAGTTTCAAACAGTGCAGGACCTGATTCTCCCCTCCCTTGCACTTTTGTATAGTCATTTATACCTCTACAAAGTGCATGGAATCATAGAATCATAGAATACTAGGACTGGAAGAGACCTCGAGAGCCCATCGAGTCCAGCCCCCTGCCCCAATGGCAGGACCAAGTACTGTCTAAACCATCCCTGCTGCCATATCAAGAGAGCAGTATTCTGCATCTAGTTTACACTCCTTTTCAAGGTACACAAGGTATAGCACTATAGAGAATTTGACCCATGGTGTATATTATGACATTGATGATATAGAACACCATATTTATTTTTATTTCTCCCAAAGATTATATAAAAGGAACTATGATTGGGTAAAATAAGGGCAGAAATGAATACAACCGAATATAATTAATAACACTTAAGACAGGTCATCGTTTGTGGTATTTCTGCCAGTTATATTAAGCAGCAAGTAGCCAAGCATGCTTCTACATGCATGCTGTGCAATTAGAGAATGGGTGAGTGGGACCTCTTCCGCTGACGTTGCCTTATTATGGTGTCTATATAATTTCAACCCTTGACATAGTCTGTCATTTGACCTGATGATGACTGTCTTTACACACCTACAGCTTCTAGTGGAGGGCTTCTGCCTGATTAAGCGTTTTTACATTAATTCTTGCAGCCTTAATTTTTATTTCCTAACGTGCTTTAAAAAGCATTGTTGAATTGAAATAGACTTTCTGAGGCCAGTGAACCTAGAAACATGGCAATCTTTTTTTAAGTTTAAAAAAGCAAAAACCAGTGACAAAACTCATTTGTTCATCAGCTGAGTTTTTACAGCTGTAGCTTAAATTTGAAAATATTATTAGGCCAAAGAAAACATTGGACAGTAAGTAGCAGAGGGTTTATGATAACACTGAGAGTAAATTTTGGCAAATCAGTGTAATAGAGAAACCAAAGAGAAAATGGAGATTACTACAGTGGGAGTAAATATATAGAATGTTGTTTTAAAAAAAAAGTCAGAGTCTAACAGTGTGGTAATTTACAGCCTTTGTTCCTGCTAAGGAATTTGCAAACACCTAGGCCACATCTACGCTAGCAAGATCATTCGGACTAGCCAGGGCTCTTTCAAAAGATTCCGTGGAGTGTCTATGGCATTTCTTTCAGAGACTCTCTTCTTCTCCCAGATGAGGAAGAGCACCTTTTTCCGAAATAGTATTTCAGAAAAAAAAAACATGTCTAGACACTCCAGTGGCCCTTCTCTTGAAAGAGCAGTTCACATAGTGCCAGATTTGTCAATTCCTGGCCTTTTCTTTCAAAAGAAAGGGTGTGTGTGGACGCTCTGTTTTGAAAGAGCAAGTCACTCTTTTGATCTGCTTTTTTGTGTGTAGATGCGATCTTTCAAGAGGATCACTGTAGTGTACACGTGGCCCTACTGTAGAGTAGGTGGTTTTATAGAAATCTTACTGAATCTCTCAGATAAATTAATGGGAATTACATAAATTTCCTGAAAAATGTTACCTGAAACACCTTTCAGCTGATGGTTTTGTGCAGAGCTCCATATTGTTGAAAGGAAACAAACAGTTAACTGTAACTAAGACATTTAAGGCACTGGACAGTTACCCAGATGGAACCATGCTGAAATCCAAAAAGGCCAAACCAACAGGTTGTATTAATCAAAACAAAAAGGCAGTCAAGTAGCACTTTAAAGACTAACAAAATAATTTTTAGGTGAGCTTTCGTGGGACAGACCCACTTTTTCAGACCATAGCCATACCAGAACAGACTCAATATTTAAGGCACAGAGAACCAAAAACAGTAATCAAGGAGGACAAATCAATGCTTGGCTTAAATCTAATTCTTGACTTTCCCCCCGCCCCACCCCGCTACTCTCTGATTTGCTCACCTTGATCTTTTTTTTCTGATTTGTCCTCCTTGATTACTGTTTTTGGTTCTCTATGCCTTAAATATTGAGTCTGTTCTGGTATGGCTATGGTCTGAAGAAGTGGGTCTGTCCCACGAAAGCTCACCCAATAAATTATTTTGTTAATCTTTAAAGTGCTACTTGACTGCTTTTTTGTTTTGATAGTATATAGACTAGCATGGCTCCCTCTCTGTTACTATTCAGGTTGTATTAATGTCACTGTGAAGAGAATTTGGTCCAAAGATTTAAAAATATAATACCTCCTATTTGCAATTATGTCCAAAATATGTATATGACATGATTATCTTTCTGATCTGTAGAGCACCTAGAAATACTGTGGAACAGGTAGATGCCTTTCTTGGTCTATCCCATACACATTTTTACCTTAGAATGATGAGTAAACAGTTGAGCTTGTAATATAAATTCTGTAGATGTTTCATCATAGATGTATTTTCAGCTGTGTAGCCAATAGTTAGGTTGTACCTATTTATTGGTTTTTGTTGGGGCGAAGGATAAGGAAATGAGTGATAGTAGTCACAGGTAAAACAAGGAGAAAAGAGAATAAGTCTTCCATTCTAATGCCTGGTCACTATTGCCCTCTGAGGTTTACACTGTAAGGGCAGATTTATAATCTGAAAAGCATATAGTAATATAATAACAACTATAACAATGTTATTGAGCCTCACGGTACCAAGGCTTGAACTAAGTAGGCACTTGACACTGGCTGAACTCAGCAGGATTCCTCAGTTTGTCCCAGTGCCATGAGCAACCCTGAAGATCCTCTCTAAAACATGGGTGTTTGCCAGAAAAAGATGTGACACAGAACTTGAAAGCAACAGGGGTACAATGCTAGGATGCCTGGCGAGTACTTACTGTCCATTTCTTTTTGCAGCAGCAGCAGAAGACCCCAGTGATCCATACAGTCAAACGCATTGTAAAATGGAATGTGTGCACTGATGGTTTTTGTGGCTGTTGATATCAGTAGGGCTGATAATTACTCTTTTACTAGACACATACTGTGGGAAGTTCCAGAAGTATGTTCTGTTGTGTGAGGTGTACTTGGCCTATACATGGGAGCTGGGAGGTGGAGGAGGAGAAAGATGATATGGCCTCCAGCACTTGGTTTAAAAGATCATCCTTCCAACCCTCTGCATCCATCAGAGGAAAAAATGTTTCAGTTCTTTCCCTGAGAGCTGTATCATGCCATGTTGCCAGCATATGGATTTCTTTTTCTAATATTCCTCAAACTGTAAACACTAAATATTTTGCATCTGATTTACTGAAGAACTACCTCCACACTTTTTAAAGTGTGGCTGGCATTTTACTTGAGAAACTGCAAAACTAAACCAATACATTATCTGTATACAGCAAACTTCTTGAATGAGCATTTGGCACTGAGGAAAAACAGTAATTAAACAGGTGATAAAATTCTAGGAAATGTTTAGGGCTCTTGGTTAAATAGTTGCATAGCATCATTATGTAGTGTTTTTGCTGTGTATGCTGTGCTGATGTCATTGATGCAGTACATCTATAACTTAGACTTGGGCCCTAATTCTCATTAATACTATGGCACCTTTGTACTGCTTAGCAGTGTAAATGGACCTTAAAATGGGCACAGATGAAAGATATCCATATGCTGAGCATCCTGTGTAATACCAGAAGGGCCTGAGATGTAAATGAAAATCAGACTCTTGAAGCTAAGGCACATTCCTTCTGCATCAGGCTAACCGTTGGCAACAATTTTGGGGCTGAGTGTTTCATGAAGTTAACGAGCCAACTTCAATGCTGGTATAATCATATAATGGGGAGAGGGATAGCTCAGTGGTTAGACCATTGGCCTTGTAATCAGAGTGTTGTGAGTTTGCTCTTTGATGGGGCCTTTCAAGGGTCTGGGACAGGTTAGATTTAAGAAATATAAACACAACTATCAGGGATGGTGTTAGATCTTGCTGCATGTGCAGGGGACCAGACTTGATGACCTCTCAAGGTCCCTTCCAGTTCTACAGGGTATGTATAATCTCATTCATTTTAATGGGTTATATTAGGAGTGAGTTTGGTCCAGTGGTTTGGAGCTGGGCATGGGACCATTGCTTGGCTCCTTTCCTTAACCTTTTATTTTTCTAACAATTAGAGATGAACCTCTTAGAACTCTTACTGTACCTTTCCTTTCCTCACTCTAAATAGTCATTTGAAGCATTCTCATCCTTCTCAAGGAACTTGGGCAGAAATTACACCATGTTTCTGGGTGTGGTCTTTGAACAAAATATAATTTCTTTATTTGCTGTTTACCTCTAAATAATCTTTCATTATCAAATTGAAGAGCATCACCATTTTTTTCTCAAGGAGGAAGATTAGACCCCAACATAATATCGTTATTCATTAGATGATCTCTTGCCTGGTCATACCTCAATAACACAGAACTTGAAAGCAACAAGAGTGCAAGTGCTAGGATGCCTGGAGAGTACTGACTGTCCATATCTTTTTGAAGCAGCTAGCCGAGATAATTTTAAAAAGGCATTAACAACCCCTGTCGAGGTAATTTTCACCTCTGCATTATCTGCCTGTTTCCTGGTCCATGTAGGCTTCTGCCATCACTGTTACAAGCTGGAATCCATGCCCTACCTAGCAACAGCAGCCATATTCAATAATTTAAACTTTCATAAAAATAGCCTACTGTCTGTAAAACAGTACCTACCATATGTTTGATCCTTTTCAAACATGAAAAGCATAGTTCTTGACGTGAAAAATGTACAATAATGAATAAAATAAAAATAACTCCTTCGTTCATAGAGTATTCAGTTAGTGCTGTGCTGTAGTCTTTTTACACCAGTATTTGTGATGACTAAATATCTTATAACTGTTAATTTGCTTAATACATTTTGGGCTTCTTATATTTGTGATTTATCTGTGAACATTTCACCATATTGTCAGACTTATTAAAGGTTTGTATCTATTTCACCCTAAAGTTTCTACGAATAATTCTTGGTCAGATCTTAGTTGTATCACAAGCAATTCATTATGATTCTTGAAACTCTGAACTATTTTGATTGGACAATTGGACTGATAGGTGTTTATTCTGATTGCATAAGCCTAATTTTAGAATTTATGTGAACACTTGAGCTGAGAAATTCAGTTTTCTATAAATATTATGCACTATTCTTTTAAAATGTGATATATCAATAAATATTCCTGCTAATCCACTCACTTTCTGGAATATTCATGATGGGCAAAAAAGGGGTGCAAAGTCACACAAGGCATATTCAAACAAATATTCATTCACCACACAATTTCCAAACTCAAACTTCTATAAGGCAAAACTGAGAGGAAGTGTGTGTTTGCTTTACTTAAATCCACAAATGGAATCACTTGGTTCTTAGAAAGAGAGAAACTGAAATGGCTTCTGTATCATAAACAAATGAAGAATAAAAATATCTTATGAAGCAAAGTGTATCCTTTACTTAATATAACAACCAGCAATAAAAGATTTAAGAATGCATTCCAACACAAAAGCTTGTGAACAATAGTAGAGGCCAGGCTAAAGCAAGATATGTTTATCTTAGAGACATGTAGACCTCAAGTATATTAATTGCATGCCACCTATTCAAATATTCATAGAACTGGAGGGATCTCAAGAGATCATCAAGTCCAGTCTATTTTACTCAATGTCAGGCCAAGAACCATTTACACCATCCCTGACAGACGTTTGTCTAACCTGCTCTTAAAAATCTCCAGTGAGAGAGATCCCACAACCTTCCTAGGCAATTTATGAGTGGTGATCCACTCTGACAGGGAGGTTTTCCTAGTGGCCATCGTAAACTTCTCTTGGTTCAGTGTAAGCCAATTGCATCTTGTCCTAGCTTCATAGGATAAGGAGAATAGTTTCTCTCTCTCCTCCTTGTAACAACCTTTTAGGTATTGGTGATAGTTTTGTGGGAATAAGGGAATGTTAAAGTGAGCGCTTATTTTGAAGCTGCTCACGTCTGCACTGTCAATCTGCAATTCAAACTCTGCACTTCGAAATTCTGGTGGCTGCCATTGTGCTAATGACTCTGAATATGCACGTTAGCGCCTTACTAGCCTGCTTCGAATTGCCTCATTTCCATGCCCCCTCCAAAGGGAGAGGGCAAGTGTAGAGCAGTATTAGAAACTGTTGGCCTACAGTAAGCAAGCATACGTCCAAAGATTAGTGCCATACATCCAAGTCTTTATGGACAACTGTAAATGCAGGTGTGAAATAGGTTCGGTAGAGATAAAGTTGTGACGTCTGTAATGGAAGTATTTGCCTTTGTACTTTTTGTTGTGTTTGTACTATAATATGTTTTCCCTGATGATGTTTGAGAAATTTGATCACAAAACTGAAAAAAAAAGATATGTTTGTTCTGAGTAAAGTTTGGATGGATTTTTCTGATGGCACCTGTAAAACATAATTATCACTCCCAGAATTGTTTTCTCTCATATGTAGAGAGGAAAATTCTTTGCCTCTAATCTCAGGTGCATACCTGTGGAAGGTTTAGATTACTTTAAGCAGTATCAAAGTAATGATAACAGTGTGCAGCTGCTAACTGTCTTTTCCTTGTTGTTACTCACCCAGCTGTTTAGAAAAGAAGAAAAATTGAGAGAATCTCTCTAATCAGCCATATGGCGTAAAGCTTTATTTGCTGCAACAATTTAAAATGCACATTGTTGGTCAGCATCCTGGATGCTAATTTTGACATAGCTTTTTGGGAATACCTGTGAAAAAACGGAATATGGATTAGATATAGTTAATTCCTATTAATTTATGTTAACTATATAATTACTTACTGTTATTGTAATGGTATGTCTGCCAGTAGATATTGTTGTACCCCTGATAAAAGCAGAGAGATCTTACTCATAGTATGCAATCCAAGAAAGGAGTGTTTAAAGTACAGTGCCTGCTGCAAAATAATTGTCCTACCCGTCAAAATATAATGAATAGGAACCAACTGTTCAGTTGAAAATAACTCACATGTGTGAGAGGAAGATCTGAAATAAGCTTTACAGTATTCTTGGTGTAGTTATAAATGATGTACCTGAAATAAAGTGTGAATATATTAGGGAACCACATGAATAGTATCTGTCCTTCAGTACAAAGGATTGAAACTCAGTCAAGTTTAACATTACTTTGTTTTTAACAGGTAGGGGAGGTACTAGCATCTAGGTAATGGCTAGCAGTTTAGAACAAGTAGATAACATTTTGGTTTAGTTTGACTTCTTCACTTATTCTTGCTCAATTTGCATGCTGTTTAATTTTCCACATGGGATAATCTCTTTGATACATTGGGTCTGGTGCTTATAGTAATAGCTAATACAGAGGTGGGCAAAATATGGGCCATGGGCTGGGATCAGGCCATCTAGCATTGCTGTCCAGCCCATCACATGGTGGGGTGCTTGGGGAGGGCTGCATACGTGCTGTGGCTCCACACCACCCCCAGAAGCAACCAACTGCTCCTGGCCAGTGTCTGTGTGCTTCTTGGGTAGAGGAGGGCAGTAAGTCTCCACGCACAGTTCATGCCTGTGAGTGCCATCCAACAGCTCCCATTGGCTGTGATAGGTGGTGGGTGCAATGCACAGAGAACCTCTGCCCCCTCCCCTTAGTGGGTGTGCCGGGTCATCTCAGCAGCAGCGACCACTTCTGGGCTCACCATGGAGGCATGGCTGGTGGGCAGCCTTCCTGAAAGCCCCACTGTGCTTTGGGTTGGAATCCACCTGTGGTAAGCACCCTTTGACCAGAGCCTTCAGCTTGCAGCCTGTCCCACGTCCCAACACTCTGCCCCAGGTCAGAACCTCTTCCTGCACACAAACCCCTTCCCAGACTCTGTATTCACCTGTACCCCCTGCACCCCAATCTCCTGCCCTAGTCCAGAGCTCCCTCCTATACCCAAACTTCCTCCCAGCCCCCACACCTCCTCCATTAATATTGTAGAAATGTGTGACCCATGACAACTTACCAGAATTCATAGAGTAGCCTTCCTCTGGAAATTATTGCCCACCCCTGAGCTAATAACTGATGTTTCAGAAGGGCACATCGTGACTCCACGATGTAGCCAATCAGTGCAGTCATTGGTTAAAAAAAATCTTCCAGTTTGCTCTTATTTTAAGTTATACTAGAAGGCCTGGAGTTGAAGTCTCTGTGGAAGACCAGATTGCTTCTGAAACCTTTTGGAATGCAAGGACTATAAAGATGTGAGTTGAGGAAAGAATCTGTGTGTAATGTGGGAGGGTCTCCTTTCTACAGTTTTCAATATGACACATGACCTTAAGGGACAGAGTGTGAAAAAGGTGGACCTAACTTCTGCACACACTTGATCATTTTTATATTTGCATGTGACTCGTTAGATACTCACTTGGTTATTTTGACTTCAGACACTCTGGTTGGGGAATTATGAAGGTAAATGCTCGTGGGATTTAGGCACATAGATGTGCTAATGTATGTACATTAGCACATCTAATTTTCAAAATCATGCCCCAGATCCTAAACTGGAGGCATTTTAGATTTATGGGTATCCTAATGGTGTTGTTCATCCCACTGCTAAGAGAGGTTTTTCTTGATAATCCATTCAGAGTGGAGATTTCTTATCAGTATTTAAAGTTACATTCCAATTGCGGTTTCATGGTGATTTCACATCTGAGCACGAATTTGTAGAGGTGTTGAGTTGGGAAATTATTTTGGATAAGAGGAGACAGCCAGTCCTTCATATTCTATTTGTATTGTTAAAACATAAACATATTCAAATTTCTATTAATGTTTCTGAGTAGTGTTGTCCACATAGGGAAATTCACTCCTGCATTTTGTGCAGCATCCTTTCTGTGATGCCTACTATGTACAACTTGTATCCAAAAAAGTACGCAGAGAGGCAGGCCCTTAGGCAAGGTGGTGGGGGCACCCCATGCTCCCAGAAGGGGCGTGTACTCAGGCGGAAGGGGCAGTCAGTCTCACCACTGTATGGAGTGCTCTGTACTGGCCCTCCCCCAGCCCTCAAATTTGCCCAGAGCATGCCATGCAGTATTCCAGCAGTGATTTAAAGGGCCAAAGGTTCTATCCAATACTGCTTCTGTGGTAGTGGCAGCCCAGGAGTCCCAGGTCCCTTTGGAGCACCAGGCCCTGGGGCAGCAGTCCCCTTAGTCTGTCCCCGCCACCATCAGTTGGCCTACAAGTACTAAGAAATGTTTCATAAGATAGAAACTGTCTTCCAGGAACAGCCACACAAGGGATCCTGCATTATCCTATTAATATATAATTTGATGCCATGGAGCATTTGTGATCTCTGAAAAAAAACTAAGCCTTATCTTATATTATCTCTAGAGTTGTTATTTATTTCCTTGATGTACAAGTGATCACTCTAGGCCTAGCAAGTATTTGGGCTGTGCCTACACTAGAGAGTTTTGTTGACAGCAGGGGCCGTCTGTCAACATAACTCAGGGAGTGTCTACACACACAAAGACTACGTCTACACTAGCGCACTACATTGAAGTAGCCTATTTCAACGTAAGAACATCGAAATAGGCTACTTTGGCGCGTATCATCTACACGTTCTCCAGGGCTGGTGCCATCGATGTTCAGCGTAGAAGTAGTGATGGGGAACGTTGAAAGGAGCCGCCCTGGAAGGAAAGGCAGAGTGTCCACACACACAAGCACTCCCCATCAAAATAAGGGGCCAGGAAAGCCCGCGGACCAGGTCACAGGCTGGACTAGCCCTTCCGGGTCAACAGCAAGCTGCTCCTTTAAAGGGTCCCTCCCAGGCACACCCGGCCTGCACAGCACAAGGTCTGCAGGGTACTCTCCACACTCTCGCAGACCAAGTCACAGCAGATATGGACCCCCAGCAGCAGCAGCAGCAGGAAGATGTGGCCCTCCAGGTAGTCATCCAGGGGGCAAGCGCCCTGCTAGGTGCTGCCCGGGAGGCCGCCCAGTGGTTCCTGCCAGAGGAGCCCTCCCTGGGGGCAGATGGGGACGGCCCTGACCACCGGGCTCCCCTCTTCCTCCCCTGCTGGCTGCTCCCCCGCCTCTGGAGCTACTCCAGCAGCTCCAAGTGGTGGGAGCAGCTGGTCATGCGGGAGTGGGACGACAACATGTGGCTTTGGAACTTCCACATGTGCCGGCAGACCTTCCTGGAGCTCTGCCAGTGGCTCACCACCGCACTGAGGCACCAGGACACCTGGATGTGGCGCACCCTCCCCATCGAGAGGAGGGTCGCAATAGCCATCTGGAAGCTGGCCACTCCAGACAGCTGCCACTCCGTGGGACACCAGTTTGGAGTGGGAAAGGCCACGGTTGGGGCCATCGTCATGGAGGTAAGGAGGCCCAGGCATACACCCATTGGGGGATGGAGGGTCTGGGAGGGGAGGGAGGGGGGCTGGTCGGGGGGGTACCCGGGGAGGTGCCCGGAAGGGGGGCCTGCAGGGAGGGCCCTGGGGCACCTTGCACACCCTCATGGGCGCCTGTTTCCCCCCTCACCCCCCCACATGGTCCGTGTGCTTAATGCCATGCTGCTCCAGAGGGTCATCCAACTTGGGGACCTGGATGCACCCGTTGCTGGATTCGCCACCATGGGGTTCCCGAACTGCTTCGGGGCCCTGGACGGGACCCACATCCCCATCCGCGCCCCGGACCACAGTGGAGGAAGATACGTAAACTGCAGGGGCTACCACTCCGTGGTCCTTCAGGCCATGGTGGACAGTCAGGGCTGCTTCCAGGATGTGTATGTGGGCTGGCCCGGCTTCACACATGATGCCCGTGCTTTTAGGAACTCGGTCCTGTCTTACTGGCTGGAGGCGGGGACCTACATCCCCCAGAGGGAGATCCCTCTGGGAGACACCACCATGCCCCTCTGCCTTGTGGTGGACACGGCCTCCCCTCCAGCCATGGCTCATGCGCCCATACACTGGCCACCTCAAAGCCAGCCAGGAGCGGTTCAACGCCTGCCTGAACCACGCCCGCCTAGTAGTGGAGAGGACCTTTGGTCATCTGAAGGGCCGCTGGCAGTGCCTCCTTGCCCGACTGGACGTCAGCCTCCAGAACATCCCCCCAAGTTGTGGGCACGTGCTGCATGTTCCACAACATTGTCAAGAGCAAGGGGGAGACTTTTGTCCAGGGTTGGGCGGTCGACGCCGGCACGGGCTTCCCCCAGCCGGCTGTTGCACCCAACCACCAGGCCCACTGTGAGGGGGTACAGGTCCGCGAGGCCCTGCGGGCCCACTTCGATCAGGGAGACCCCTGAGCAGCTCGCTGGCCTTCGCCGGAGGACACCCCCCCACACACAGCCCACACACCACCCCAACACTCGCACGCCTCCCCCGCAACAAGCACAAGCCTCCAGTTATTTGGAAAATAAAACCTTTTTTTTTTTTTTTTTGAAAACTTCTACCTTTGTTTTGTGCACAACAGAAACTGCAACCAATATACAAAGGTGGACAACTATATACATGGGGGCCTGGTGGACAGCTCAGCTGTTGGCCCATCAGTCCGGGGTGGGGGTAGAGGGGCGTGACCCCCCCCCGTGTCTCCGTTCCCCAGTGTGGCCAGTTGGGGGCTGGGAGGACCAGCAAGTACAACCGGGATGCCTCCACTGGCCGGTCTTCAGCCCCAGTGGCCTCTGGTCCTGGGGAGCTTGCAGGCGGCATGGCAGGTGGGGTGGCAGGTGGGGCAGCAGGCAGCGAGTCAGGTAGGGTGACAGGCGGCGCGGCAGGGGGGCATTGGGTGGAGCGGCGGGGAGGGCGCCCTGGGGGGCACCAGGGGGTGGGAGCCAGGCGACGGCCTCCTGGATCGACCCGGCTATGTCCCGGAAGTCCCCCATGAAGTCCTCCCACGCCGCCCACCACCTGGTGGACTCCTCCCTGTCGAAGCAGAGTCTCTCCTCTGCCACCTTCATCTGCCGCAGGAGAGCTGCCAGGAGTGGGGGCTCCACAGGGGCCATCCACAGGGTCCAGTGGTGGCGGGACCGTCCCGCTGGCCTTGGGGGTGTCTCCGGGCGCTGGCGGTGGCTGACCTCCAGTGGGCTGTCAGGGACGATGGAGGGTGCCTGGCTGCTGGGAGCGTTGGATGGTGCAGCTGCAGAGAGGGAGAGAGGGAGGGGAAGGCTGTTAGTACCATGCCTTGGCCTGTGGCCCATTCCCCCCACCCTCCCTTGGGCCCTCCCACCCTCTCTGTCCCCGTCGATGGGTGTGATGTCCCTGTTGGGTGTCCCCATAGCATTGTCCCCCCACCCCCAGGGTTAAGGCACAGTGCTGTCCATGGATGCAGGTGCCGACAGGCGCTGATGGCCGTGCCGCCATCCTGGGACTGTGCTGTGACTGGGCAGTTGCAGGTTGGGGTCTGCTGCAGGTGTGTGAGGCTCCCGGTCGTATGTGGTGCCCGTGGCCAGTGGGTGTGTGCCCTGTGCGGTATGTACCTGACCATCCATTGCCGTGGTCGGGGGAAGGCCGGTGGGCAGATGTGTGGCTGGTGCTCTGGGAGGGGAGGTCAATGAGGAGCCCCCCTACTTGCTGCTGGACCCCTCCTCCACTGTCCCGAGGGGGTGCTCCTGGGGTGGGCTCTAGGGTGCAGGGCTGGCCTCCGGGCTGGACTCTGGCTCTGAGATCTGCTGGGGCTCGTCAGCCATGGTGTCAAGGGTGGCTGGGGGGGAAGGAGGTGTCCCGGGGGCCCAGGATGGCCCTGAGCTCCCTGTAATAGGGGCAAGTGGTGGGGGCGGCCCCAGACCAGCTGGCCAAGTCCTGGGCCTGGACGTACCCCTGCCGCAACTCCTTCACCTTACTCTGGACATGATCCGCAGTGCAGGCAGGGTGACCCCGGGCAGCCAGGCCCTCGGCCAGTTGGGTGAACACTTCTGCATTCCGCCGCTTGCTCCCCATTACCTGGAGCACCTTCTCCTCACCCCAGAGCCCCAGCAGGTCTCGGAGCTCAGCCTGCGACCAGGAGGGGCCCTGCCTCTTTTTGGCCCCCCGCTTGGCTGCTGGTGGTGCCTGGGTCCCCTCCGGAGGGAAGCCCTGGGGGCGCTTGGGGGGCTGGCTCGATGCCATGGGTGGTGGGTGGATGGGTCGGGGCCTGTAGAGGGCGTGCAGGGCTAGCACGTGCATGTGCTGCTGCCTGCATGCTCTCAGCTTTTTGCCACAGGAAATCCAGGTCTGTGGTGCTTTAAAGGCTGCTGCATGCAGGGACCATAAAGCCCTGCAGAGGCTGGACAGAGCATCTCAACCCCTCAGCTGATGGCTGCCATGGAGGACCCCCTTATTTCGAAGTAGCAGGATGCTGATTGTCTACACACACCCTACTTTGATGTTGAACGTTGCAGTAGGACGCTATTCCCATATTCAGATACATGAATATGCATTTCAGCGCTTCATTAGTAAACTTCGAAATGTCCATTTGCATGGCCATTTCGAACGTTGGGGCTAGTGTAGACGTAGCCCAAGAGAAGTAAATATTGTCTAGCACATTGCCGACACTTCTGCTGCTTACTGAGGGCTTTAGAAGACATTTAGGATAAATCAGAGCTAATAATAGCACAGAACAGTGGTATGTACAAATACTGTGACATGAAACATGCTTCTTTCTTCATCTGATGCCCATCCTTCCTTTGTTTCTTGCTGTAGACACTTAAAAGGCTTTGGCCAATATAATAGATGTAACCCAGACACCTATGGACTTTGACAGATAACTTCATTTTTAGTTGCTTGTGGAATTCTCTGTAGTAATATTCACTGCTCAGTTCAGATGATTCCGGCAGTTACCACACTTAGGCACAATTTTATCTTCTGGAATTAAGAATTGCTGTTTTCATTGCACTGTTGCAATACTCAACCATATATGTTTTTAAAAATGCAAAGTTAGCGGTGATTTATTTCACCAATTAAAATTCAAATTCTTATTTTTTTCTGCTTAGCTGTGTATTCCTTTCATTGTGAATTATTTTACTGTAGAAATGTATGTCAAAATTTTAAATATAACTCATCTGACAAAATCACTTACACAGCTGGAGAAATTTACTAGGTGCATGTTGGACTAATTTTTATTCACATTGCCTACCTTATACTTTATAAGATCTAGATTTGTGATAGAAAATACCTTATGGCATTTTAACATTGTTTTTTACTTCCTGTTTCTATAAAAATGTACCATTTAGTGTTTGGATTTTTCTGAGCCCTACTTCCCACATATTAAGAAATTCCTCAATAAGGGAATAAATAAGTGACAAGAAGTACAAAATGTTTCCCCCCATTCTTTATCTTTTCAGGTATGGCCATCCTAGGACCTAAAATATTCCACTGCAAAGGGACTGCCGTGCATATAAGGAGAGCACTTTAAATAAAATGATATTATTATGGGATCTAATAATGCAATGGTCGGAATGGTCAAAATTCAGTGATGTGAGTGAATGAAGCTGAAATTCAATTATATACCTTATCAAAAGTACAGGGATGAAATGTAGCTCATAGAACGTAATATTAGTAAATATTTTTAAAAATCTGACCTTCTTCCCCATATGAAAAATATTTGACTGCTGTGAGAAATTGGTGGCATCCTTTAAAAATACACAAGCAAACAAAAAAACTCTGCTGTTGCAATCAAGCCCAATGTCTTTGCTTTATTGAAAGGTGCTAGAAGATGTCACTGTCAAAGGATTCTGGCATCTTTAAGCTTGATATGCTACAAGGAGTGACGAAAAATGGTCTCCTTGCTGGACCACTCACTTCTAAGTTCAGTTTATTTGGAGATGTTATTTGTGGTCTGCAACCAGCATTGGCAAGCCAATATAAGTAGGTGCAAATTTGAAAAAACAGATCTTTCTTATGGTTTCCCGTGGGAAGAATGGGTTTGGTTATGAACTCTGACTCCTGTAAACTAGTTAACCTGTGAACGCATGTTAATCTGAACCTGAAGTAAAGCTCTAATAAAATGCCTTGGCAGATCTATAAACATATTGACAAAACTTTTGGTTTTATTTTGAGAGAGTGTTTTGGTTCTAGCTACAAATGCTGGTTGATACCTTGCTGAAGTTTAAAGTCAGTCACAACACTCTCATTTTAGTAGCCTCAGGTTCCCAAGGAGAGGTAGCACCATTGCCTACTTCTGCCAGTGAAGGCTTTGAGTGCTCTTTCACTTACAGACCGAAGATTCTATCCAGCCTCCTGTGATCAATCTCACCAGTCACTTTGGATTTTTTATGAACTGACTTAGATTCTACTCACACATAACAGTTTAACATGCACATTTTGGCTGTTTCGCATGCTAATAAATGGCCCAAAATATGCTAATGAGGCATGGATGCAAATTCCCCATGCCTCATTACCATAAGGTTACGTGGTTTGGAATCCAGAAGACGTTCTTCCGGACTCCAAAACGCCATTTAGAAGCGCGGCCCTCAGGGGGTCTTCCGAAAGGAAGTCCTTCTTCTGGAGTCCCCTTCTTCCCAAAAATTTTCAGGAAGAAGGGGCCTCTGGAAGAAGCACGTCCTTTGGAAGACCCCCCCAGGGGCCACGCTTCTAAACGGCATTTTGGAGTCTGGAAGAATGTCTTCTGGACTCCAAACCACATGATCTTATGCTAATGAGGCATGGGGAATTTGCATCTGCACCTCATTAGCATATTTGGGTCATTTATTAGCATGCCACTTTCAAAGAAAGTGGCATGTGTAGAAACGGCCTTTGTGTTTACACTACTTATCTCTTACCAGGATCAGTTCTGACAGTTACCACCAAAGGAAGGTCCTATTCAGGTATTCCAGTCAAGGTTTGCTCTATCAAAGTTTCACAGACTACTTCCAAAAAAACGCTTTTTCAGACAGAGCCATGCATTGCTGCTCAAGCACTCAATTACTGAATCCATTTCCAAGTCATTTCTGGGAGTTTTCACTGAAGCTGTGTCAAAGGGATCATGCTTCAGGTGGCAGTCTTAAATACTTCCCAACTGGGAGAAGATGAGGAGATAAAGACCACGTAATTGTCTTGATTTAAGTCTTCTTTACATCTCTCCAACAAGAAAAAAGAGCTTAGTCAGGACATAGTCTGAGAGGTAGCTGTGTTAGTTCGTATCTTCACAAAACAAAACAAAAAAGCAGTCCTGCAGCACCTTAAAGACTAACAATTTTATTTATTAGGTACTGAGCTTTCATGGGACAGACCCACTTTGTCAGATCTGGAGAATACTGGTAACTGAGAGAAAAAAGAATTTTAAAAAAGAGAAAAAATGAAAGAAAAATTCTCTTTGTTTTATAATACACACCAGTAAGTGTTGAATAGTATGTCCTGCCAAACTGAAATGCACACTTACTAGTTTTTGTGTGTTCAGATTCCTAATGCTTGATTTGTGTCCATTTATTCTTTGACAAAGTGACTGTCCAGTTTGTCCAATATATATGGCAGAGGGGCATTGATGGTGCATGATGACATATACCGTATTGGTGGAAGTGCAGGAATATGAGACCCTAATCGTGTAACTGATGTGGTTAGGCCCAGTGACGGTGCCTCTAGTGTAAATATGTGGACAGAGTTGGCAATGGGGTTTGTTGCAGGGAAAGGTTCCAGGATTAGAATTTCTGTGGTGTGGTGTGTGGTTGCTAATTTTTTCACTAGACATCTGAATTGGAATTTCTTTTCAAGTTTGATACTTATCACCATGGGCTCAACAAAGATATCAGTTATCTTACCCATTACGAGGACAGTTTCCTCACCTTTGATATTTGCAGTGACTGCAGGCACAACACTTAACAGACACTTGCAGAGGCTTTTATTCTCTTTCCTTCCCCTCCATTCTCTTCCGCCCAGTCCTTCCCCCCATCTAGCTGATTCATCAGTTTTTTTATTTAATTTTTTTCCTATCTTTTTGAGTGTTTTTCTCTCAGTTATCAGTATTCTGATCTGAAAAAGTGGGTCTGTCTCACAAAAGCTCACCACCTAGTGAATAATATTGTTAGTCTTTAAGGTGCTACAGGACTGCTTGTTTTGTTTTTTAATCAGGACATGTTGCAATGACCCCAACGTAGAGAAATCCACATTTGTCATAAAGCTGCAATGGCTTAGTTTACATCATGCAATGCTTCATCCCATTCTACAGGAGAAGACAGGCCAAATAGTGATGTTTGGGACAAAACAGGAACCTTTCAAAATTTTCTGTGGGGGAAAAACGTAAAAGAGAATTGAGCAGAACACAGAGTTCAGCTGGGTTTTCCCCACATTTTAGCTGAATGCCTTAACCACCAAGCTTTTATCAGTCTCCTTTCCACTGTTTGAGCAGTACACTTTATACAGTGATTAAATAGTCCATGGGCTAGCGTAAGAGACGCTGATGTTGTAAGGTGGAATACCCACAAAGTGAGGCACAAAAGAGACTTAAACCGGGGACTTTTGCATTCAAAGCAAGCACCCTAACCACTGGGCAGCAAGCAAAGTGAGTTTTCCTTTCTCTTGCAATTCCATCTGAGGAGAGGTTCATCCAGTATGTTCCTGTGAAAAGTTTCAGTTGATACAAATCTACATTTTTTCATGACAAAAAGTTTAGTTGAAATTTTCCCAACCAGTTCCAGTGTTTTCAGAGGAAGAGAGGTTAGGTTAATACGTGCTATACTTCAGAGTTCTTGTTTAGGCTCAAGTGGGCCCTATAGAACTGTTCTGGATGTTGTAAGTTAGAGTAATTCTGTAGGAAACATTTGTAGAAGGCTGGCTTGTCCTTGGTTGTCTCAAAATAAATGTCAAACTAGAAGCCTTTAAAAAGCTCTCCTTGCAACTTTTAGTTATTTTAGTGAAATCTACTATTTGTGAGTGTTTTGGGATTGAGAGTGATAGAGTTTAAACCTTCTATTTGTAACTCTAACAGGCCTGGGTTGCTAGCACCAGGGATGGAACCTGCAAGCATAGGGTCTAAAGACCTGCACTCTACCACATGAGCTAAAGGCCAGCTGGCTGTCAGCCAAGCATATAGTGTAAAGACTTCACACACTCTAGTGGAAATCTCAGTACCTCTGGGTACTACATGGTTCCCAGGGTTGAGGAAGCACATCCCCAGCTTCTGAGACCTTCCCACAGTTCTTCCTGGCCAGTGCACCAATTGTAATGCTGATAGACCTAGGCTGCTTGGCACTAGGGATAGAGCCTGTAGGCATAGGGTCTAAAGCCCTGCACTCTACCACGTGAGCTAAAGGCCAGATAGCTCTGAATTGAGCCTGTAGAGCAGAGACTTCACTCACCCTAGATGAGGTCTTGGTGCCTCTGGGTACTACATATTCATCACCATAAATATACAATGTTGATTCACACCTCTCCCCCTATGCCTCAAGCTGACCAGTATGCTCCAATATCTATGAAATAGTCATCAGGTGGTAATGCTCTCTACTGAATGGATCCAGATTTGAATGGTTAGTCTATTGATGAAAGTCACAGCATATTACTTTTTTTGAAGTGAATTTTAGGAAGATCATTACTTGTATAGTGCTTCTACTTTTATTACATTATCATTTCCTTTTATAGGTTACTTGCAGTTCCAGCAGCATTTGCAGCTGTTTAAATGTTCACTGACCTTACTAAGGGTTCTTGACAAATTAATGGGTAACTTTTTCTACTTTTTTTTCTGGAATAGAAGCCTGTTGCTCACGTGCTGGCAAAAGCCACACATACTGCTCTACTGTGGTAAGCATTTAGGTAGGGAATGTATTCTTGGAGAATTGAGTAACGTTATGACTGAGTCTCAACTGTTCTGCAGAGGGTTGATATAGAATATACTTTATGAACTATGATGATGCATTTAGCTAAATTCCCAAAGGCAGACAGGATCATGGAAAAGTAACCACTGGAAAGCAATGCAAGTGTATTCCAGATAACAGACAGCACCAGTTGCTTTGATGCCACTACTGTAAAAATGCAGTGCCTGGTGATCCCTTGTCTGATTCCCTGGGTAGTATGAATTCATGAGCTTTTACAGTGTCCATGCATGCACACTTTTTAGTTGGATCACCTCTGTTCCTCATTTAAGATTATGAGCCCTATCTACCCAAGTGTTTCCTATATCCTGTGTTTTGTTTCATCTTTGAGTAATTCTTACACTGCAGGCTGTTTCATTATGATCAGATCTATGTATATGGACCTATATGATCTACTTTTCCACTATATTCAAATTATTCTCTTAAACAGTAAACAGAGGATCATTTCAACAGACACTTTTCAGTTTCATATCAAATACTTAACTCATATAGTGAGTTTCATCAGAGGAGCTCAAAAGACCTTACAAAGCAGGTGAGAATCATTATACCCATTTTACTAATGGGTGGAAACTTAGGCACAGAGAGAAAACATGACATTCCTAAGGTCACCCAGAAGCAGAGCCAGGAGTAAAATCCAGCTTTCCAGAGTCCTAGACTAATGCTCTCTCTGCTAGACTACACCGAGGGTCTATTGTAGAGAGCTGAATGGACTGCAAATCTTCTTACATCTGGTGTTTCACTTGAATAGATTAACATGAAAATTATTTTAACTGGGTTAAAATATAATATAACTATTATATTAGTTGGTTGAAAATTCTATACTTTGATAATCTAAGTGCTGTGGAAGAGAGGCCATTGATAGGTGTTACTGCAATATGAAGAATGAAACACAACTTGCTTAAGTTTGATTAGGTTCTTTTGAGCAATTAACTACTAGTAAACTACAGTTTAAGTGGCACTATATGCTCAAGTGAGCTCACATACTCTTCATGGAGTATCCCAGAGCTATTAAGCTTGACATAACTGACTTTGGTTCACAGCTGCAAACAGTGCTCACCAAATAGTTAGAATACTTTCTTCAATTTCCTTTAAAGCAAGATGTAAGTCTCACACCACAGGTGGAGTTTATTTCAGTTTAGAGGCATTCAACTTCCTGAAGAGACCTTTAATAATCATGGTTGTTTAATAGGCAGTTGAGGAAATTTGTTTCACATCCCTGCTCTTCTCATAGTGATGGGAAATGATGTAATACTCCTTCCCCTTGTACAGTGTTAGCCCTGCCAGCTGGCTGATCATTTTACAGGTGAATATGAAAAAGTCATACCAGCTCATACTTAAAATCCAGAGAAAAGCATGTTGCAAGAAAAGAGGTAAAATCAGTTTTGAGGTAACAAAGTACATCATATTTTATGTACATATTTCATTTGTTTTCCCTGATGGGCCTGAACCTTCAAATTCTACTCTGAATTTTCACTTTCCCAGAGGTCGTGAGTATTTAGAATTTAGAGGTTTGAAATATGATAATTTCTGTACGTAAGGATAACTCCAGGCAAAGTTTTGAAATCTAGGATACATTGTTGACTTTTCAAATATAACTATTTTTAGTGCTGAGTTCTAGGAACTAGATGGCAATTTAGCTTTTCATTTAGATAATTGTTTTTACAAGATGAAAAAATTTATTAGACATCCATTATAAGAAACCCAGGGCATTTGCTTCTCTCTATGCTTTACTCTTTCCTGTAGACTGAAAGAAACCACAGTTCTAATCAAATTGGAGCCCCCTTTGTAAAAAAATCTGATTCTCCCCAAAGTTATAATATATTTTGTCAAAGCAAAACAATTGGTAATGTCAAGAATGTCAAGCCTACAGAATGTTTTAATCAAATCTAAAAAAAGACCAAAAATATTTTATTTTAGAAATTTGATTTAGAAAATGAAACTTAATACAGAGTAGTAATGAAGGCCCAACCCAATCAACCCCAATGAGGTCATCAACCCATTGACTAATGATGCCCATAAATTCTCAGAGACTGATTAAAATTAGTTATTATAATGATCTAATGGAAGCTGTTGGCGATTCAACAATCTCACTGAATTGTGTATTGTATACATAGTTCAGAAAAATTAGTAGGTCCATGGTGGCATTTGAATGGAACTTGGCTAGACGTGTTGTATGGTAGCAAATTTAAGTAAAAAATTCTAGATGGGTAAATGTATCATTTAAGTCTTAAAAAAAAGTCTCACAATCCCTAATGTAGTTTATAAGAGTATTTGATAAAATGATATGAACATTTGATTCGAAGATTAAAATACTTCCACGATGCAGGAACGCACATAGTGACATTATAAGCATTATTTATTTGTTTGGCTAGCTGGCGCTAGATTGGTTTGGAATCCTTGAAATGGTCCTGCTGTTAACAACTTTTTAGTGCCTAGGATACAAGCTGGTCTGGTTATGTATGATTGAGGTACTGTTTTCTGTAGTCTTTACATTTCTTCAGAGAATGCTGTTGAACTCTCACACTCAGGTTGGTGCTGTGAAATTACTGCAGTGTTATCAAGTTGATGCATGGAATCTACTAATACAGTAACAATTCATGTCTAAAAATAGGCACATTTTCCCTCTTCAAATCCCACAAAGAAACTTACAAATCAGAGCAACTTTGTATTTTCCTTGATCCTTCCACCACATTTGAGCCATATCTATTTAGATGCAAATCACCACAATGGTATAATTCACATGGCTCCATTGAATACAACAAAGCTATACCAATTTATGCCAGCTAAGAATCTGACTTGTGAGCTCACAAATTTAATTCATCTTTTAGAATGAAGAAAGAAGGAGAAGGAAACAGAGTAATACATAAAACATTTGTTCAGAACTAAACCCTGAAGACAGGATAATTTTTTATTGAAAGCAGTCAAACTATGTACAAATAAAAAAGTCCAAGTGTGAATGATAAATATTGAGGTGTGTGTTTGCTTATGACAAGACTTATTAGACCATCTCTTTACCTGTTGTAAATCAGTATAGTACCGTTGAAATTAATAGAGCTATCCTGATTACAGCAGATGTAGATTTGGCACATTATGTCTAAAATGCTTAAGTGGGATCTGATGTGCCGATGTCTCTTGTAATCAATCAATGTTTGAATTAAAATACCGTATGTGTTTTTGTAAAACTTTGATTTGTGGCTATTAACTCTGGGCATCCTTGTCTCATAGAACCCTTGAAATGTAGGACTGGAAAGAACCTCAGCAGGTCATCTGGTTTGTTCCTATGCCATGAAGCTGGACTATCTGAGACCATACCTAGCAGCTGTTTGTGTAACATATTCTTAAAAATCTCGAGTGACAGATTAATTTTAGTAATTTAGTCCAGTTTGTTAAGTACAGTTAGGAAGTTTTTAACTACTCTTACTGTTAGTAAGTCTCCCTTGCTTTAGTTTAAATCTATTGCTTGTCCTATCTCAAGAGACAAGGAGAACAATTTAACACACTTTTCTTTATACCAATCTTTTACATATGTGAAAACTGTTATCATGTCCCTCTCTGCTGCTCTCCAGACTACGCAAACTCAGTTATTTGTTTTTCCTTGCGGACAATGTTTTCTAGATCTTTAACATTTTTGTTGCTTTCCTCTTTATTTTCTCCAGTTTGTCAACATCTTTCCTACAGTGTCATGCCGAAAGCTCGACACAGTACTCCATTTGAATCCTCCTTAGTGCTGAGGAGAGTGAAAGAATTATGCCTCATGTGTTATTTAAATATTTCTGCTAATACATATCAGGTTCACTTTGTTGTAAAAATATCACAGTAGAACAAGAAGTCTTGTGGCAACTTATAGACTTAACAGATATTTTGGAGCATAAGCTTTCGTGGGCAAAGACCCTCTTCATCAGATGCATGGGAGGGTGGTTTCAGAGGGGTGTTTAAAGAGTGGGGTCCCAGTGAGAGGGAGGGCCAGAGCTGACAAGGTCTATTCACCACCTTGCTGAATAGACATTGTCAGCTCTGGCCCTCCCTCTCACTGGGACCCCACTCTTTAAATACCCCTCTGAATCCACCCCCCCACTCATACATCTGATGAAGCAGGTCCTTGCCCGCGAAAGCTTATGCTCCAAAATATTTGTTAGTCTATAAGGTGCCACACGACTTCTTGTTGTTCTCGAAGATACAGACTAACATGGCTACCTCTCTTGATAAGTATTACAGTATTGACTCTCGTTTAGATTGTGGTCCTTAATAACTCCTATGGCTCATCTACACTTGCCCCCTCCTTCAATGGGGGCATGTAAACAAGCCTAATCAGAGAATAGCAATGAGATGCTGCACTATATATGCAGCACCTCATTAGTATAATTCCCTCCGCACAAACTTCAAAGTTGCTAACTTCGAAGTGGCAGCAAGCAATGGAGGGAGTAAGGGAACTTTGAAGCAGCTTGGGTACTTCAAAGTGCCTGCAGTTACACTGCTTGCCACCACTTCAAAGTTAGCAACTTCGAAGTTCACGGGGCGGGAATTATGCTAATGAGGTGCTAAATATGCAGTTCAGCATCTCATTGCTATTCTTCAATCAGACTCGTTTATATGCCCCCTTTGAAGGAGGAGGCTCGTGTAGACGAGCCCCCAGATGCTTTTCTGCAGCAGTCTTTTTAGGCAGTCATTTCCAATTTCACATTTGTGCAATTTGTTATTCTTTCTTAAGAGTAATTTTCATTTGTCCTTACCGAATTTCATCAATTAATTTTGTCCTCCAAAGTGCTTGCAACCCCTTTGGGCTTGTTAGTGTCCACAGATTTTATAAGTGTACACTTTATTGCATTATGCAAATAATTTATGAAGCTAGACTCAGAACAGAATATTGGAAGAGACCACTTGACATGCCCTTCCAACCTGACCCTGCCAGTGCAGATCCTCCTTCCCTCTACATTTTAACATAATTTTGAAAGCATAGCTTTTAATTTCTAATCATAACTTTTCTCTTTTTGTTTCTGGGGTTTTTTTTGGTTTTTTGTTTTTTGTTTTTTTTGTTTCTTTATGTTCTTCACCATTTGGGTATTTGTGGAAAGATCAATGTATGCATTGACTGGGATGGATTTGAATCACAAAAGTGAATACATTGTTTGACTTAAGTAAAAGTGTTTTCTGTGATTTTTTCCCCCTTATATAAAGAAAGATAAAAATCCTATGTAAATAGCAAGTGGTTTTTTTTTCTGTAATGAATGTTTCTTTCATTCTGCATTTTTGTATAATATTGGAAATTATTATTATTAGAGGAGGCCCTGGAAGGGGGCCAACAATTTTTTCTTTTAACTTGATATTTTGGGCTCTGATCTTTGTTAAAATGACAATGGCATGTATCTAGTACAGTCAGAGGTCATTTCTATAGCTACTACCATTTCCTATCATTTCTGGGGAATGTTTGTTTTCAAAACAAAGCTTTGGGTTAAAGCTTAAGTATTGTATTTCAGAACATATTTCAAACTGAAATTAAGAATGCTAAAACCTTTCCTTTAAAGGTCAGATGTTATTTATTATTATTATAAAAATGATCTGTGATTTATGAATTTAACTTCTCGTAAACCTTCTTTGTAACAGAATATGCAGTCAGAAGCTTAACATTACATTGTTTTCCTTTGACAACGTATCCACGAGACCACTGCAGCTGTTCCTTTACTCACAATAGCAGATTAATTAACACAATCATGTGCTGTTGGCTCCTACTCAATGAGTAGGTCTGCAGTGGGATAGATAGGTAAATCCTTTAAATGTGTATGAGATAAAGGATATACTATAGTAGTTTCATAACTAGCCAGTTTTGCTTCTGACTAGTCAGCCCTATCAGCAATGGTCCACTGACTTCAGAAGCTGTGAGCTTGCATTTCAAAGGCAGCCACACCTATTTCAGAGGAATAATGCCTGAAGCTTTGCAAGACTCAAATATGTAAAAGCGCAGGACCCCTCAGAAATCAGTATAGTCAGCTCTGCCTTGAGCATTCTGAGTCTTCAAGATTGTTGGCTGGGCTTTTAATTTTAAAGTTCAGTCACTATTTGCTTTAAATATTTTCTCTGGCCATTACACAGTAGTTTATCCATTTGTGCATTACACATCCTTTAAAGCAGTGCTTCCCAAACTTTTCAGCATCACGCGCGCTTTTGATTTGTGAGGAACCCCTCATGTCCCCCACCATCATCCAACCCCCCTTTTAATAAAAAATTCAATTCGTAATTTAAAATAAACAAAAAAAATCATATAAAAATGTTACTTAAAATTAAAAATAAGTACAAGTAACTTTTCTTGGCCCCCTTTTGGGTGCCTGGTGCCGCCCCAGCTGCCTGAGCGCCATACCAGCCACCAGAGCTGCCCATGCCAGCCGCCTGCCTGAGCCCTGTAGTGCCAGAGCTGCCTATTTGAGCCAGCCGAGCCCTGCGCTGTCAGGGCCAGCCACCCACCCACAAGCTGCTGCAGCCACCAGCCTGTGCCCCACACTGCCAGGGCCAGCTGCCCGCTTGCCCGCCAGCCTGAGCCTCCTTTCTTCCCACCCCTCACCTGCCCTCCCCAACACTCACTCACTTTTGCAGGAGGCAACTAGCTCCACATCGGTCTTCACGGGCTGCCTCCTTTTTATAGTGGCCGTGCCGGGTCGCCCACCTAAAACGGCTGGGGCTGAAAGCCGGAAGCAAAGGTTGGCTTTTTCTTCAGGTGAGGGGGTGAATGATGGAGAGGGGCTGGGTCACCTCACACCCACACCCAGAATATTTCCACACCCCCCCCCGGGGGGCATGCCCCCCAGTTTGGGAAAACTATGCTTTAAAGCAATGACCATGGCATCAGTTCTTAAAAACTAAAATAATTTTTCAAACATTTCTCTGTGTGTTAATGAACATGTGAATGAACTAAATCTCCTTTTTACAAACAAACAGCAGCATCACGTAGTATGTATTTAACTATTTTAGCTGATATTTTAGTAGATTTTTAAACAAAAAAACTTCAGCATTTTTTTAACTTTGAAGAAAAAATATATATTTGTGGAACCAGGGAACAAATTTAACTCAATTTCCATTAGCCTTTCTGCTAATGTTCGTAAGCAAAAATTTACTGTTCATTGTTGTACTTGGCACAAAAACTGAAAACAGAGTTTTAAGCTGTTTCACTTTATAGACAGAGGGTCTGATCTTGGAGTCATTTCAGAGTCAACATTTCTACGGGTCCATTTCACTGAAGTCCTGCCTTCTCTACATTTTATTGCAGTTGAAGTTGGGATTTTGTTTCTTCTGTGCATTCTACGTAATGCTATCATTACACATTCTGATTGCAATAAAACCTGTTAAAATACAGAAATTCCTTGAAATGCGCAATTTCGAGTTGCACTTAGCTCGCATTAATGTGAGTTAAGCACAACTCAAAATCCTGCTTCCCCAGGCCCAGGTTAAACATCCCAACTCTGTGTGGCTCCAGCTTGCCCCAGCTCTTCATGGCTCTGGCTTAACCCCACCACAGGGCCACATGGCCCTGGCTCAACTCCACCCCCTTTGCAGCCCTAGCCCACCCCAGGCTTAATCCCTCTGCCCTCCTCCCACAGCCCCAAACCACTGCCAGGCTTAACCCTCCCACACTGCCCACCCCAACCCCAGGACTTACCTTGTCAAAAGGAGCTCCAGGTGCTCCTGCTGCTTCCCCGGCTGCAGACTGCATGTTCCTCTGGGGAAAAAAGCCACCCCCCGACTTATGTGAAATTCAAGTTATGTAAGGATGCATAGAAATGTAACCCTCACATAACTTGAGGGACTACTGTACAGGATGTTGTTGACTTCCGTGACAGATTTGATTGCATCCAAAATGCAGGATCAGATGAAGAAATGGGAGAAAATCAGGATCATAACTGAAAATCTTTTAGAGCATCACAGGTGCTGAAAATCAAATTGTATCTAGGTGACACCCAGTTTTACATCTTTCTCAGTTGTGAGGAGTCAGTCCTGCACCGAAATATCCCACTGTGTAATTAAAAATAAGCACATGAAGCTAGGCAGCTCAATTTCAATCAAAACTGAGATGCCTGTTAGCCAAGAGAGAAATATGTTGAAGATTTGCTGGTTGGAGTATAGGCCTTACTTTCTGTAACATGTACCTGCCCTACCATGGCATATGTAGCTCATATGTGCATACTTTGCATAGTCAGCAACAGTTGCAATGAATTATTTCTTCCACTCCAGGCACGGAGGTTGTAGTTCTTTTGTCTCCGCTAAGGACACAGCCACAGAAAGGCCTATATTTACCACCACCAAATTAGACTGCTGTAGCATGCTGTCTTTGGAGCTGACTTTCAAGCCACATGGAAACATGAGCTGGGGAAATACATTTCCTTACTCAGCTTAGAGTTTTGTTTGAATTCTAGATCTTCATATTTAAATCCTGTACAGGTTAGTGCCCAATTTTAAAGGTTCTGCTAAAACCCAAAGCTTTCGTTATTCTCTTTCCCCACAAATTTACTAAAGCAGGAAACTTTTCCTAGGCTGTGGCCACACTACCCTTCCCTTACAGAAGGGGAATGTAAGTTGTGGCCATTCAAAAATGCAAATGAGTTGCTACTATACATATGCAGTTCCTCATTAGCATAATGGCAGCTGCGCGAATTTTGAAGCTACTGACCAGCAGTGTAGCTGCATGTGCTTTGAAATATGTACCAAATTCAAAATTTTCTGACTCTCAATGCCTTTTGGGAGTAAGGGAATTTTGAAGTTGAGTGAGAATTTTGAAGCACCCCAGCCTAGACAGCCAGTCAGTGCTTTGAAATTCACACTGCCACTATTATGCTAATGATGCATTTTCAAATGGCCATAATTTACATGTCCTTTGTAAAAGGGAGGGGTAGTGTGGCCACAGCCCTACAGTATTTAGGAGATTGAGCAAGCCGTTCTTGCTATTGCTCCTGATCTCTTGGAATTTCTGTGCTATATCCCTGTCTTAAGGGCTTGCAGCTTAATAGCTTTAAATGCTTTTTCCCATTCCTATTATTCAAAACCAACACTTGCTGGATCCTTATTCAGTAATATACAAGAGATCTAGAAGCTCTATTTTTTCTGGAAAACAAGGAGTTAATAAGCATTAGGCTCGCACAGATGGTGTTGGGAGGGGCCGAAAAGCATTTGCTCCAGTAATGAGAAGGAACTGGACTCTCTGGAAAATGGTTGTGATGCATGCCAGCAAAAGAAACTAAGAGTTGAGGAATAGTTGTTAGCTACATGTTTGTTTATGAGGCCATGCTGAAATTAAAGATGGCTCTGTTTACATCTTTATTGCATTCGCAGTTACTTTTAAGAGTGTTTTTTCTGCCACAGATTTCTTTGCAGCTAACCATAATATGGAATGAAACAATAGTATACAATTGCCTGATAGCCTGTAGTTACTCTGATGACTATGTCCTTAGCTCCGTCGGGTCAGTCATACTTAGGCAATTTAGTAAAAGGCGTATGGATTCCAAAAAATAAGTAAGTTCGCAGTGGAGAAAAGTGAGTATTGTGTCCAGTTCTGGGCCCCCCAGTATAGAGAGGATGTGGACGCATTGGAGAGGGTTCAGTGGAGGACAACGAAAATGATTAAGGGGCTGGAGCACATGACCTGTGAGGAGAAGCTGAGAGATTTGGGCTTGTTTGGCTTGCAGAAGAGAAAACTGAGGGGTAGTTTGATAACAGCCTTCAATTTCCTGAAAGGGGGCTCTAAAGAAGATGGAGAGAGACTGTTCTCAGTGGTGACAGATGGCAGAACAAGGAACAGTGGTCTAAAGTTACAGATGGAAAGGTGTAGGTTGGGTATTAGGAAAAACTATTTCACCAGGAGGGTGGTGAGGCACTGGAATGCATTACTGAGAATGGTGATGGAATCTCCATCCCTAGAGGTTCTTAAGTCCTGGCTGACATCGTCCCGGCTGGGATTATTTAATTGGGGTTGAGCCTGCATTAGGCTGGGGGCTGGCTGGAGTAGGTGATCTCCTGAGCTGCCCTAGAATTCTAAGATCGTACCTTCAGTTATATGAAATCTTGATCGTCCAGATCTTTTCAGTGTTCTCTATGACATTTGCCTAATGAAGTGTATTCTGTATGTACTTCTGACACTGTGTCCGGAAACACCTTCACAGATACTCTTCCATTAAAGTACCTGGAAGTTTTGTCCATGTAAGGCTATGAGTACACTACAGCAATCTTTCAAAAGAAGTTCTTCTGGAAGATCTCGTCCAAAAAACTTCTTTTGAAAGAGAGCATCAACACAGCTCCCGCTCTTTTGAAAGAACAGGCCATGGATTTTAAAAGCTGGTGCCAGGGGACATCTCTTTTGAAAATAGGGCCCCTGGAGTATCTATCCATGTTTTTTTCTGAAAGATTCTCTTCCTCAAGTGGGAGAGGAAGAGGGCTGTCAGAAAAGTCTGTAGACATTCCACGGGTTCTTTCAGAAGAGCCCATTATTTCAAAAGAACTTGAGTTTATAGACACAGCCTAAGAAATACAGGAGTAGACCAAGAGAAATGATAGCCGTTTGGGCCATTGTTTTCCCTACAGAAATCTCCGTTAGTTTCAGTGCGGAATTCTGTTTAAATGTGGTCCCCCATCAGAAAACCTCCTGGTTACAGTTATACTACAGCTATCTGTTGACAGAAGTCAATGTTGGGAGAATTTTCCTGACAAAACTTCTCTCAACAGATTGAGTGTACACACAAAAGTAAATCAGGAGAGTGGTTGGCTCGGTCAGCAGAGCAGTGTACTGCCTGACTGCTATCTTAACAAAACAGGTACCCAGAAGCACACCAGACAGGGCTGCCCATTGTTGTGGATGCCCTGTCTGTCAAGAGAGCCCCCTGGTGGGTATTTACACCATTGTTTTGTCAACAGAAATCTGTTAACAGCAGTGTTATGCCTCAAAGTTTTGAGGTAGAACGCTGCAGGTAAAAGTGCTAGGTTTTGTCAACAAAACCCTTTGGTTATGTCTGCATAGCCCCAGAGCTTTGAAAGGGGCATGACAATGAACCTTATCGAAATATGCTAATGAGGTGCTGCCATGAATATGCAGTGCCTCATTAGCATAATGGTGTCCATGGCACTTCAACAGTGCCGCTTTCGATCACGTGTGGCTCGTCTACACAGGGTCCTTTCTGAAAGGACCCTGCACACTTCGAAATCCCCTTATTCCTATTTGGTTATGGGATTATATAACATTCAGATTATATTGTATCATGCAAGCATTCCAAGGAATGTCTTGGTTATGATCAGTTAATGGCTCATTCTACCTTTGATCTTTGTATGAAATTTTTTGTCAAAAAGAGACAAAGCTCTTTAAGGGTATTTCTTTCACAACAGTAAAACAATGTAAAAAATACTGTTTTATAACCAAATAGGAATAAGGGGATTTCGAAGTGTGCAGGGTCCTTTCAAAAAGGACCCCGGGTAGATGAGCTGCACGCAATTGAAAGTGCTACTTTTGAAGTGCCATGGATACCATTATGCTAATGAGGCACTGCATATTAATGGTATCACCTCATTAGCATTTTTCAATTAGGTTCATTATCATGCCCCTTTCGAAGTTCTGGGGCTAGTGTAGACATAATCTTTTTGTGTATAAACGCTCCATGAGTTTTGTCAACAAAGCTCTATGGCATTATGATAGCCCCCCAGTTTTTCTCCACAGCTCGTGCCAGAAAAAATCTGCTCTAGATGCAATGCGTGACACACACAAGACCAGATTTCTGTGGAAAGGAAAAGTGAGCGTGCTTCTTTTTTGTTTTGTATTTTTAAGATGACTGTGAATGCTTGAGTCACCGATGAGACCCTGAAATGGCTAACAGTTACATTCCCACAATGATAATGATTAGTTTCTGTCAGTGACCTTTAAAATATAACATTTTATCACAAACAGCATAAGTTACAGGGTAAACTTCTGTTAGTTTAATGGTCTGTGTTTCACAACAGTAAAACAATGTTCTATTGAATATATATTGAATTGCTTTTAAAGGTGCATTAAGTTAGAAATGCTCAGTTTACCATGAGTTGTATCTTGAAGAGGAAAAAAAATCAAATCCATTTAATTCTTTATACATATTTTGTACTAAAAAGTGTGCAAAGCTGGGCCTTAAAAGCAAACTAACCATGGCTACATCTACACTAGAGTTTTGTAGACAAAACTCACAAAGGGTCTACACACAAACTGCATTTTGTTGACAAACTGTAGACAAAAAGCTGTGTAGATCGATCCATTTTTATGTGTAGATGCCATCGGTCAACAGAAGTTTTGTTAGAACCTCTCTTCCAACAGTATCAGAGAGGTAGCTGTGTTAGTCTGTATCTTCAAGAACAACAAGAAGTCCCATGGCACCTTATAGACTTAGATATTTTGGAGCTTTCGTGGGCAAAGACCCGCTTCATCAGCTACATCTGATGAAGCGGGTCCTTGCCCACGAATGCTTATGCTCCAAAATATCTATTAGTCTGTAAGGTGCCACAGGACTTCTTGTTGTTCTCTTCCAAAAGTAACTTCTGTAGACAGATACTTCTAGCCTAAAAATGTAGCACAGGGGTTATTCCCCCCATGATCTGTTCAGAAATACATTTTTTCCTCTTCAAGATACAACTCATGATAAATTGAGCAATTCTAACTCAGTACATCTTTAAAAGCAATTCAATATGTACTCTATAGAACATTGTTTTACTGTTGTGAAAGAAATACCCTTAAAGAGCTTTGTCTCTTTTTGACAAAAAATTGCTTACAGAGATCAACGGTTGACTGGGCCATTAACTGATCATAAGCAAGGCATTCCTTGAATTATTTGCATGATCAGTATAATCTGAATCTTATATAATTTCTCAGAAACCTGAGAAGTCTCTGACAAGCACATGTTGCTTCCATGCTTTCAAAGTTCTGTATTTAAACACTATCTATAACCAGGAGGGTTCCATGGTGCTTCCTTCGAAGCTTACCAAGCAAGAGTGGGGCAAAAAGCTGTTGGGGGAAGGAAGTTGAGTAATGAATTATCCATGAGAAACACCATCTGGTCCCCACTGTTGTATATAAGGAATGCGTGGAATGTTTGCTCCTTGCCTGCTCTGATGCCAAAGAGGGTATTGGGATAGACCTTTAGTTCATGAGTCAGAACAAGACTGAGTAAGGATTTTAAAGGGCAGAATAAAAATGTGGAGTCCCAAAAGATTGTGAGCCTCTTGAAGTTGTGTGGGAGAACTTGCATCATCATCAGCCCTAACAATAAGAAGTCCCTACTTTGAAATGGAGCATGAAATTTTCACATATCAGTATAGATCAGGGTTTCCCAAACTTTATATAGTTGGAACCCAGTTTTTTCAGTATCTTTTTTTTTAGTGGCCCAAAAATATAAATGTATATTTAAAAAAAATAAATAAATTTTCAGTGTTTATTATTTATTCACAGTAATAATAGTACATAGTGACAATTTGTATATTTTTTTAAGGACCGGTATTTTGTTTTCCAAGGACTGGTACTGGGCTGCGGACCACACTTTGGGGAAACTGGTATAGTTCATTAGCTAGGCCACAGTGTTGGCTACCACTTTCATTTCAACAATATTTTTTTTTCAGTACTATCAAATAATTATGTTTGACCCAGTATTTTGTTATTGAACTTACTAGTAGCATCTTAAATCTCTGAGGTATGCATGAGTATAATGACTTCAAAGGTAATAGGGATTATGTACACTATGTCTGAATAAATCATAACAACAACATATAGTAGTTGATAGATAGAACCATAGCAGGATTATTTTTGAATGATGTAGTTCTATCTATGGCCTGAGATGGGTGACTAATAACAAAATCTCCATGTAATATTAAGGTTTGTGTTCCATAGAAAGTAAAACCCAGGCAAATTAACTGCTAGTGAAACTTTATAAAGTTCAATAAGAAAATTAGTCTGTTAATGAGAGAGCCTTACATTTGGAGATAATAATTTCTTTCAGATGGTTGTGTGGGCATTCTTGTGTTGTAGTTTCCTTTCCATCCAGGAAAATGGAGATACTATTGAATATATTCTGCTAAAAACAGTGATTGAATCTGAGAAGATGTTTGCAGTACTTGACAACATTGTGGGGAGACATAGATAAAAGTAATTTGCCTTTATGATATGATATGTTAGATTGGATGACTTCATGCAGCGTGTATGTTAGACAAGTTTTGTAGTAGATTTGTAAAGTGCTTTTGTGTCTGTGACTCAATTTATAAATGAGAGTTAATAAAGAGCCCAGAAAGAAAGTCTGTATGAAAGGTTAGATTTTAAGTGGTGCCCTGCAAAAGAAAATCTACAATCTTGCAAACAATACCTGTGGGTATTAATAGTTTGGTGGTGTTTTTCCTACAGATATTGAGCAAAATAAAAATAAATTGTCTACCTGCTAAAGAAAACCGTGACACTTTTTTTTTAAACTTAGTATTATAGAGCTCATCATAAGCTGCAGCACCTTTTACTTCACCATGTGCATGTCATGAAGATCTGTTTGATCTGTGGTGAGATATGGAAGGACAGGATGACATTTCCAGGATATCAGTCCCCATTGTCACATAATGATGAAAGCAGCATAGGAACTCATATCCATGGATTGGGTAGACCATGGAGTGGGTCGACCATATATAAGATGGGCCAATGGTAGATGGCATTTTCACCCATAGGAAAAACGCCACTGAGATAATGCTGGTGCATCCGGAATAATCACATTTTCTTTATGGTTCTGGAACACAACCCTTCTTGAGGGGAGGAATAGTGGGGGCAGCAGATGTGATTTATGAGGGGTAGCCCGTAACAGCATGATTAGGTAGGGAGCTGTGCCACCAAGGGTTAATAGGGACAGAGCAGCAGGCCTAGTGGAGAAAGAAGGCATAAGAACAGAAGACCTTGGAATCAGGCATGTCTCAGGAGATTGTAGGTTACAGGGGCTTGAGCACTTCATGTTTTATGGGTCAAACCCTGTCCCAGCATAATGTAATGAAAAATGGATGGGTTTCCGTGGACTTGGAGGAAGGGGAAAAAGCCTACATCCTGGAGGGTCTTGTCCCAACTGATTGAGGAACACAGTTATTGTTGGTATGTACAAATTACACAGAAGATATTATAAGAAGCACAGTTTGATTGAAATGGTTAAATATTCAGCTCCTTTCTTCATCATTTCTTGGGCATTTTCATTTTACTATATGAATGGTTGGCAACAGCTCAGGACTTGATTTGTCAAGACAAGTATGCTCAGCAAATGAATGATTACATTCTATATGAAACCATTATCACCAAATCTGAAATGAAAATACGACTTGCAGTAATTATAAGTAGAAGTTTGTAAAACAAAGATATCCATTCGCAGATTATTCCCTTATAATCAAGCTTTTAGCATACAGTAGTTTTTTAACTAGAAATTTTGCCCACATATACACTAATAAAAATAAATCTGTTTCCGATTACTAACTATGCAGCACAGGTGCTTGTTTGTTATGAGAGAGGCATGTTCATTAATTTTCAGCTATGAAAAGTGCACTGTGCCATAAATATACAATTCAAAATGTACTGCTGATAAATGAATACACAGATTGTTAATGTGCCAGAGCCGGGTATTGGGCATAAAACACATGCCAAACAGGAGCACATTGGTGATGTGCTAATGCTTTTAAATCTGGGTTTAATGTAAGCACATAACCAGCTTTTTACATTATTGCACTAACTTGTACCAGAATTTAGGGCAATATCTATTTTATGGGACATTTTAGTTTCTAGTATAATAATATTTTACACCCACGTAGTGCTATCATTCAGGGATCTCAAAGCACTTTACAAACATTAATTAACTAAGCCTGTCATTTGGGTAAACTGAATTTTACAGCAACTCAGCGGCTGTACTGGAAATAGGAGTCAGGAGTCCAGAGTCCCAGTCAGTTGTTTTCAGGTTTTTTTTTTTAAATTTCCCAGACCACATGGTATTATGAATAGTCAGATTTTCAACTGGTAGATGTTAGTTTTCATGGACTATTCCCCTAGAGGCTCTCCACATGTTTGTCATATGCCTAAGGACTGCACTACTCCTAAAGCTTCTTTGTCCTCTGATTTTAATAGAGAAGCTGCCCACTTCACCTTGGATCATCCCCACTGTGGTTGAGTAATTAGATGGGACATTTGTTGTGAAGTGATGAGGGGTCACTTGTTTGTCTTTGGGATGTAAGTACGTTGCCTGACCATCATTGCTGTTACCTCTCATTTGCAGAGCATACACGAAAAGGGCCTGGAAGTGAATCCAAACTTTATTTCCTATTCCTCACTCCTTTCAGAGTCCTTTTCTCAGCACAACCTGCATTAAACAAACCATAAACAAATTGGTGTTTGGCATGGCAAAGTGGGCTTGCACCTTTCTTCTCTAGGCCTTGGTTCCATTTGGATTAGAACACACACTATAATGTTTTCACCTTATTAAAGCACAGCCATGATAGTCACCATGGAGCAAAAGCAGACTTGATGACCTCTTGAGCTCCCTTCCAGTTCTAGTGTTCTATGATTTTATGGTTAATCTGGGTTAGTGAGTGGGCCAATGAGTGGCTCTCCTTTTTGTCATTGGGCCACAAGTTTGTCATAACCAAGATGGTCTCCCAGGACAGGCTAATTTTGCTAATTGT